>NW_009630430.1:47338-100844 GCF_000690535.1 Cariama cristata
CCCAGAGCCCACCCGTCCAACCAAACGTCTGCAGGAGCAGGAGTACTCTTGGATCTCATTTATAAGTGGACTTCTATATCGTATAGTCATAACTTCAGTGGTAAATCCTAATTCTTTATTGGAAATGAAGAAATGAAAGGAAACACTGTGGGAAAAGGGGGAGGACAAGGAGCGTTAGGGAGTGACTGGTTCCCCTGCAGGACAACGACCAAGGCAACAGAAGCAGAAAGCTGAAGCAGCAGGCAAGAGCACCAGGCAAACGCACAAGAAAGATCAGCAAGTTCAAGCCAAACAAAATACTGTACAAAAGGGAAACGGGAAAAAGCTTGAAAACTGCTTCGTGTTACTTTTTGTCACCTCAGGGGTCAACCTAGGCATTGTTTTCTGCACTCGGGTAACACCCCTAAACTTTGGTTGCATTGTCTCTAAAAGCAGAGATGATGATCAACAGACCGCTCATCTTCCAAACGAAATGTCTGAAGACTCGTTTGGAGGGCTGAGCGCTGCCGAGGGTTGTGTCCTTGTGTGACCAGGGACACACACTCCGCATTAGTGCAAGGGTCCGCAACCCTCCCACCCTCTCCCTGCCCTCTTCACCCACCCCAGACACGCACGGGGTGGGGATAGCCTTGAGCTCACTGACGCAAGGCTCACTGCCAGCGTGGAGCTCTCTGGAGTACTGCTAGAACAGTGTAATCCTCTGTTTTGAACTTATTACACCGAAAGTGAAGCAGGCATAACCAATTCAAGAACTAGGGAACATCAGACCACATTAGTGGGATCAGTGAAAACAGAAACCAAGGAACAGGAGAGCAATGAATCACTCTGTCAAAGGATTTGACAAAGAGCTTGACAGGAGCTCAAGGGCGGACTGGACAAATATGGCAAGAGAAATCCCCAGCAACAACCAGATACAGACGAAACATGCAGGATATGTCTGGCTCAGCGAAGCAAGTTACCCCACATTCTCCATGTCAGCCAGTCCGACACCGTGACACCAGCATTGTGTAGGTGCCTTAAAGAGACCTCCCAGAAACCCTAGCAGAAACCAGCAAGCAGAATGATGTTAGTCAGTCCTCCAAAAAATTAAGATAAATTTAAATGTATTTGATCCAACAGAAAGGCATTTCGGTCATGGGCTAGTTGTTTACATAAAATTCGATGCAACCATCATCTTAGAAGAACGTTTTTTTTTCTCTGTGCTGACAAATACGAGGTTTGTTTTCTTTTTTTTCAGAACATGAATGACTATATCACAATTTCACAAAGCCTGGTTTAGGTCAAGCTTCCCAAAACTTCAGACGGATTGTGTCTGGAACCATCCCACCCTCCCTCCCAGGAACACGGCACGCAGACAGCCGCCCTTCTCCCCCTTTCCATCCACCAACCAAACCGGAGTGGCAGAGTCTGGGCAGAAACCGCCTTTTGCTGCAGCTGCAAATGCAGTGCCATGCTCCTGCTGGCTACAAGAACGGCGATGTAGAAAGAAAGCGTAAGAACCATGACACCTGCAGTCACGCACAACGCTCAGACACCCGACGGTCGCTGCTCTGCATGTCCTTGGATAACAGCAGAAAAGCTCAGGGAAGTTCTCCATTATCACAGACTTGGGTTTCAAACCTTCTTTTCATCCTGTCATTGTGGAACAAATTCCTTTCTCTTTCACATTAGGTCTTTGCTTTTTTTTTCTTACTACATCCAGTGTAATAATGATCCCCATCCCTTCAGTTTTGATTGATTCATGTTTTTATATCACAGTGCAGAATTTAATTTAAGCAAAGTTGTCACATTAGGTTTGTCACTATAATACATGGGGGCAAGGCTGACCGCCTGGCAAGCCTTAAAGCAGACTCTCTCAAAAATTTTGTGTTTTACCATACTTTTCTATGGAAAGCAAGGGAAACATTTTATCAGATAATGCATGGAAAATAGAAACTTGGGTAGAGAAAAAAACAGAGAGAACTGCTAAATATCAGTAAGTGGCTTTGAGCACAGTCCCTAAATTATGTTTATCTACATTATCTATATCTCTGTCATTTCTGTTTAAGAAGAAAAGAAAAAACTATTATTGAAATATATGAAAAATCATGCTCCAAGTATAAACAAGGGTGCTTGATAAAACACAAAAATATTGTCTAGGGCCAGAGGTTTGAATGGCTCTTTAAAATTGCAGAATTATGGAAACTGACATATTTATTGCAAATGCTTATTTGTTGAGTGCTGTTTGAGATACAGAGTTATAGTTCATATCAATTTGTTCAGCATCACTAACGTGCCCGGCGTATACGTTACCTGCAGAGCTCCTAGATCCATATAATGTGGCTGCATCAGTGGGCAGTGGATTAAGAAAATGAGATCAGCTTGTTGCAAATTCCCAGTGTCTAAATAAATGACTTCAGCTTCAAGATATCAGATGAGATAACATCCTTGCCAAAATACATCACACTACAGTATCTGGCAGGCTTTTTATTGTAGGATATAAAAGGAAACAGATGAATATAGCAATGGAATCTAAAAATCTCTGAACATCTATTCTTTAAAAATTGAATTAGTATCTCGTTTTCCCATTAATCAGTGTGCCATTTCTCTTTCTCATCCTATAAATCAGGTGTACAGCGAGACACATTTCCAGATGTCTCTAGAGCAAACACCTTGTTCTGTGGGAAATGCAGGAATATTTTCCTGCCCACCACAGTCTCTCCTTAGAAATACCCTTGCACCATGTGGAATTACTTTTGTTTAAATCAGACGTGCCGGTGCAGGGAAATACAAACACTAGAAGCATCTGCTGTGTAGCCGCTAAATCTGATTGAACCATCGTGATCAAAAAGAGAAAGGCATCCTGTACAGGTCTCCATGACATAAATCAAGAACATCTTTAGGGGCATATCTTAAAGTGAGAGCTTCACAAAGCCGGTGCAGACTGAAGTATAAAGTAAAGGATCGCTCCCATTCTTTGTTACTCCATCCGAAGAGCTATGACCACTGCAAGAAGAAGTAAAATTCAATCATTAGAGTACCATATTTGCATTATTCTTTCTCCTCTTTATCTCCAGTTCTCAGGCACCTTTTGTGCCTCCTCACGCAATTTAAAACCCTATTAACACAAACAATTGCTGCAGCTTTATCCTAGGAGGATGGTGTGTGACTGCGACCCTGCTGCTGCATCTGTACTATAATCAGGAAGCCGGCGGGCTGTGACTTGAGCCAGTCCCCGGAGAAAAGACCTTGCATGGGGGTCTGTAGCCCACAGCTTTCGGCAGGAGCCCCCGGAGCCCTGTGCCTGCGCAGCCGGGGCTGGAGAACGCTCCGAGTTCTCTTCCTCTTGTCTGATTTAGGTTGTCCGAAAGGCAGGCATCTAGTCTGAAGTTACTTTCCTGGGTTTCTTCTATAACAAGTGGAGAAGGACAGGCACCGTCGGAGGATGCCTCACCTCATCCTACAGTGGAGGTCTGCTGCAGGTGGCATCAACCACTCTTTGGAGGTTGCTAATCTGACTGTGGAGGAAGCTAAAGTCATTGCCTCAGATCAAACCTCTCATCCCTAAGAGATGAGAAGATGAGATACACCTTCTCCCTGCTCAGCTGTCCCCCAGAACCTGCTCCTTCCAAACAGAAAAGGTATCTACAAAGCAATAAACTAACAATAATGATAAGCTAGAACTGTAGAGCCTCATAACTTCCATTAGTACGGTTGTATTGATTTCCTCCAGCTAAGGCTTGGTGATATATGCCTGACTGAGAAATGGCATTGCATCACATGACTGTTTAAAAATTACTACAGGAGCATTATCTATCTGTCAATCTACCTTTTGGTTCCCTTTGGAATTGCTTATTTATTTATGCACTGTAAACCCCTACACAATGGATGGAAATATAGACCCCCGAGTCCAAGCCTACAAAACATCCCAAGAGATGCCATTGGTTCCTGAAGTACTGTAGCCACATCAACGCAGTTCTGCCTCAAATTAATTTTCTCCATGGAAAACCAGGGCTTATTAGCTGAGGCACAGCGGTAGGCAGAAACAACTATTTTATATTTTGGACTGAGATAACATCTCTCTGTATTGCACTGGATGGTTGTACACATGGCTCGTGTTAGGTCTGGTATGAGTACATTTTGCTTTATTGTAATACGTAGGTTTGTCCTTTGAAAGCCAAAGTTTCCTTAGGAAAAAAACAAACCAGGACTTGAGGCCAAGCACTGCCATATTTAAAGTTCAGCATCTCTATATATGTATTATTCACTAGGAATACAGATATAAAAATAATGAAATTGTGAAGAAGAGAGCAGAAGAATTTTTCCAGCTCATACCAAACTCTTTCCAGGTTCAGTCGTCTCACTGCACTTAAACACATGCTTTAACTGTTAACAAATCATGCAAAACTAAATGCAAATTCGCGGCAGGGAAACCAGATTAATGTTGCTACAAGAGGGCAGGGAGGCGAAGGAGAGGACAGGGGAAGCAACGCATGGCGGCAGGCCGAGACACCGTGAAGGTACTGCTGTCTTAGCTGGCTGCCAAATGTTGCAGGAGAAAAACAAAGGGGAGAGGATGCTTCTGGTCCATCAAGCCACCAAGAAAGCCCACGCCTGTGTAACATGAGTGCAGAAAGCCTGATGCTATAGGTAAGTTGTCAAAGGGTTATTAACAGTTACGGTTAACTGCTGAATCCACGTAGTCTGAAAAGGAGAATGAAAGCTCTGTTTTGTCTCCTGAGGAGATAACTAGTGACAGCTACAGGATTCATTGCTCTCCCTTTTCAGCCCCATGCCAAGCAGCACTGGATAGGTTTCTGCGACTGAGCAGATGCAGGGACAGGGAAGAAAAAAATATAGTCAACAGGTGAAGTCTTTGAATAACCAACCCTTCAGGAGTTGACATTCAGAGTTGGAGCCTGTATTTATATGTGACAGTCTTGTGACAGTAATGTCTATAGTTTAACTCAAAGGATTCAGCTCAGATCTCTCAAGATATTTAAGCATTTACATCCTCCTATCATTCAAAATTCCAGATTCAACCCTCTACCTATCTGCTGTCAAACCCAACAACATCCTGCATGGACCTCTTATTACGGGAGAGCAAAGACTAACATTCCCATGCGTAACATTCATGGAACAGTTTACGAGAGCGTAGGATTTGAAAAATAGCAGAGAAAGGCTTCCAGTGGTCACTTGGCTCACAGAGCAAATCTATCTGGCTTCTGGACTCCGTGTTTCACAAGTTTCTTGGGCTGTCCACTAGATTTGAAAACACAACCCTTGATTTTGTAAGCTGCTTCTGGTACTTGCACAAATTTTGCAGTAGTTTTCAAAATGTTAAGCATCGTATAGCCAAAAAATAGTTTCTAAATTACCTTATCTGCTTTCACTAACTCTGCTTCACTGCAATAAAGATGGTTATTCCATGGACGGTACCTACCTACTGATCTACTGGAGCAACTCTTCCTGACTAACACTGAAGTAGAAGGTAGCACACCTATACACGTTACACGTTCATCAGCTGAGGGTTGCCACAGAAATGGCAGCATAAAAAGGTGTATGATTTATTAATATTGTTAATTAATATAGGTAATAGTAAGATATAGTAAAGTGAGAGTAAGTCATGATTCCAGAACATATTTGAACCTTACAGAGCTACCTGAGCCCTTGGCACACAAATTCTAAATCTGTAATTACATCCCACAGAACATCCTACGTGGTCTTG
This sequence comes from Cariama cristata, assembly GCF_000690535.1. Lineage (NCBI taxonomy): Eukaryota > Metazoa > Chordata > Aves > Cariamiformes > Cariamidae > Cariama > Cariama cristata. The sequence continues at coordinate 53,046 of NW_009630430.1, forward strand.
ATGCATGAAGACCTAGCAGATGTTAAGTTAAACTATTAAACAGTTGATATGATTAGTTACATGATACAAAACTCACAATTATTGCTTGCTCTGCTAGTGAAGTACAAGGGAGAGAAAATGACAAATTCCAATTAAAAAATCGGCAGACGTGTTATGCATGCCTGGGAAGGAGACAGAGTGAATTCCCCTCCAGGCGGTGCTAACGCTGCTCAGGTTCTGTTATTCAGATTGTGTTGTCTCTTAGTGTTAGCAACACAATCCTTCTGTGTCGAATTATGGTATTTTTAACTTCTTTTGACTCTTCACCCTCCTCTTCACCTTCGTTTCCATCTGTTGTTAAACAGGCATGTCTGAGTTAGAATGGCCCTGGAGATGACAGAGGGAGGAACACAGCAGACTGGAGAGATGCTTCCCCGGGGGGAGCAGAGCTCCGCTAGCCCCGCGACTGCCACGCACCGTTCTGGCACTGGCTCTGGCTGACAGGCATTACATAGCCACAGTTACGTAGGTGTTACATAGACACAGTTTTGGCATCCAATCCATAGGCTAAAATAAAATAAAATAAAAAACACTGAGCCACCAACACTCCAAGGGCAAAGAAGACTTGCTCCTGTGTGTTTTGTGAAAAGTTGAGAGAATTAAAATTCCAGCAGACAGGTTAGAATCATAAATGAAGCAAAAAATGACAGCGTTGAGGTCATTCATCACACCAAGAATATGTATGAAACTGTTATCTCACGTTGTTTCACAGCAAGAAAGAGGATGAAGCTCAGCGGGTTTTTGAAGGAACACTTTCAAATTTTTTGATGCATTTCTGTTTTACATTAGTGAAAAGATTCAAGGAGTTCTTCATTAAGCTAGCTTCAAACTTACTGTTCTTCATCTGCCCTGGACTTCTTCACCAGGATGCAAGAGCTTTGATTCCTGACTGTTTCTAAATCCTACAATGTGCTGAAATGCAGGAACTGAAATCAGATCACAACAAGAAGGCAAAGGTGTGGGTACCACATTGGCAAATACAGTGGATAGCCCTGCTACCCTTAGCCAGCCCAAGGAAAATCAAAGTTCACAGTGTATGAAAATCAGAATAGCCAAGGGAGGAGAGGAAGCCGGAATGATTCCCTTAAATTGCAACACTGGCCTTCCAGGGACCAGAAAAACTAAATTCAGATCCACAAGTTGTTTGACTATCTAAAGCCTACCAGAACTGATTCGGAGTCTGTGATTAGAGGCCTAAATAACTTTGCAGATTGAATTTTTGAACTTGTTCTCTAACTTTCATTGTCCTTTAATTGAGGATGTAATCTATATATTTACTATTGTTCTTTCTACAGAGCTTTTCAGTGCAAAAGAGTGTGTGTGTATCCAGATCTCTAGAAAATGCTGCTACGCTACTGCTCCCTGTGGCTGTTTTCTTAGCAGTTAGTTTAGCTGTGGATTCTTCATTGACTTCAAGTTTCCTCAGTAATTAATTTGCAATAATTTCAAAAATGCACAGAACACATTTTTGTACACAATTGCAGCAATCTTGTGCCTTCTGAAAGACCAAAGATAATTTTACACAGTAGGTTTGCAGTTAAATTTCTTCCCTTCCAAATTCATGCTTATGTCCTTCACACTGTTTTGATTATCATTTAAATAAGATATAAATTTCCCTTTGATCTCACTATACGATTAGAGTGAAAAAATGCCCTTGGAGGTATAATTCCAGAAGTATTTGGACTGCATTCCTAAGCAGCTAGAAATGAATATACAGACATCCCATAATTACAAACTAGAAAGGATACGTGAGTTATTTTTTACAAAAAAATACAACCTAAATTCAGGAAGAAATGCATTATCTTTATGTCTAAATATAGACTATATTTATATCCAAAAAATCTAGCAAAATGTATGTTCCCTGTCTGGATATCAACGCTGCAGAAGTAATGAAGGGGTTTTACCATAGCCTGCGGCATGCTGATCCTGAATAAATCTTACTTGTTTCCTATAAGGAATATATCTTGACTGGGCTGTGAACAGGTGTCTTTCACACCTGCGCTGGAACAGAGCCTACACACTGCAAAATTAAAGAGTCAGCTCTCAGCTAGAATTGCAGAGGCATTTTTGGAAACGTGCAGAAGATCAGCTTGGGCCTTTTTCCAGAGTTCAGCAGCTCCTGGGTTTTCTACCAAGTCCATCCCAGAACCCACAATCCTTTTTACCCCATCTTTTTTATCTCGTCTTAGTAGGAGCTGTGGCTCTTAGCTCTTGAACACCTTTCTCTGAACTTCCTGGCGAGAGCACACATGACTACACAGTTTGGGGTAGAATTATTCCCTCGTTTGCCTTGCAGAATATGGAGAGACTTGTAAATGCATGAAGCCATCAGGTCTTTTCAAATGTACCTTAGTTCTGTTCTTCAGGGTGCAGAGAGCTCTCAGCTGCCGAGAGCCTCTCTGGCGGGCGAGAGGTGGAACCAGGCATTCCTAGAGGATATTCGTGAAGGCATTTCAGGGCAAGCAGCAAGACAAGGGAGAGTTCAGAGGGGTTGCGGGGGATTACTTTGTCTGACATCCCATGGTAAATTACAGGGAGCCGATGGGCAGCTCAGGCAAGAAGAAATGAAACACCACCAAAAAAAGGACAATAAATTTGCAAGCAAAGAGTAGAGATTTTTCTGAGTCTGGATGTTAGTGGTACTTCTCAGGTTCATATTATGGTTGGAATATATTGTCCAAACCTACCTAAATTATCTTTTTATAGTGGTAATGGGAGGAAGACTGAATGAGTTTTGAATTAATGTCTCTGTGTATTAATTGCCAAATGTGTCAGGCTTCCAGTTTTTCCTAGCTATAAAATGTTTCATGGTTGAGAGAGCACAGACTGATTGTTTTTCTTTTTGTTGTTTAGCTGACTAAAACAGAGTGAGAACACTGCATTCTTTTCTTTTATAAAATTAAAAAGAAACACTGATGCTTCTTTTGGCATGTTTCTTTCTTTTAATGGTTTAAATTCTATTCAGAGATAGTTAAATTCTGTGACCTCACATTGTGTTTGAAGTACCTTCCCACTGTTGGTTAATAAAGCTCATGATGGAAGAAAAGCCCGGTACTAGTCATACCTGTTGATATCAAGGAAAAAAGAGGGGGAACAATGACAAATGAAATACCAGCTATTATCAGTCAGAGATTTTATTTCCCATCAATAGAGCTGAATTCATCAGTCTATGGGATCCTATAAGTCTCTGCCTATGATTCTACCACCATCATTCTTTGCTGCCATTGCTGGAAAACAGAGATTCACAACCTGAATCACAGACCCAAGTAGACACATGTTAGCAAATTGGAGTAAGTCTTTCTTAGAGACGGTCCTTTGCCATAAAGTATGGGCTGAAGTCTCATGGTAAGCAGAAGGGTTGAATGCTCAAACTCAGATATTTGCAACAAAGTACAAGCAAAATGATAAACTAGTGCCAAAAATCAGGACCCTCCTTACTTTTTCCCAGGTGTCTGTGGCACAAGAAATTCAGTCTCCGAACTGACAGGGAGAGAGTAAGGGTTACTTCACAACCCATTTACAAAAAACACTTAAATGTTGATGTCAGTTTTCAAACACAACTTATATTCATGTTCTCCAATGAATGTGACATTGAAAGAATTTAGCAGAAAGCTAAGATGTTATCTAAAACATTTCTCTTTCTTCCACTCCCAAAAAATTTTCTATGAAAAAAAGCAACAGAGAAAGAGAAACTACTTTTCTTCTGAAAATATTCAGTCCCAACAACTTTCGTAGGTGCGGGTACTGGGACTGGTACAAGATGTTGCCTCTCTCCTTTTTTGTCCTCTGAAGTCCTTTTCCTGAACCCACTTTTCAAACTTAAATATGTCACACGTTTCTTATATAGTTTAAGGGTGGTTGGAAGGCATTACTGAATGGAATGGGGCTTATAAACATTGCATTGATTTTATATTATAAAAGTATTCTCGTATGTGTTTCTATCTGCTAGAATCACTCCAGGTTGTAGATGTGCTAAATATTTTTGATATACTAAAAGAGTACGTGTGAGTTTTATTTTAGGAAATACAAATTGGAAATAGAATATGTATGTTAGGCTAAAATTGCTAAGTTTCAAAATATTAGTACAAAGGAAGTGTGAAACCAACACAGGGGGAATGGAAAAGCCATGAAATTGAGATTCTTCCCAGTTCGTGATTCATTCGCGGATTATTTCTAACTGAGGCACATGGAGCCACACACTAGGAAGACACCTATTCACCGAGTCGCTTGGTGGGTGTTTGTCAGCCAGCAGCACGGCAGGGGTGGTGGAGCTTACTTGGTGATGGGAGATGCTCTCTGTTCCTCAGCTGGGAAACTGATGCTGTAACAGGAGTGAGGAATGGCCAAAAAAAGGAACATTTATAAATTTTGCAATCATACTTCAGTGGATCAAGTGGGGACCCCTTACAGGGTTCAGTGCTGCTGGGCCCCGTTCATTTGTGACCTTTCCAGTCTCACTTCCCCTGAGCATCTGTCATTCATTCTGTTCTGACTGTATCAGATTATCCTAGGTAGGAAAATTAGAACAGGGAGAAAAATAATTTCTCATGCTGGATTCCACAAGAGTAAAATATTGCAGGATAGTGATGAAAAATAGATATATCTCACTCACATCCTAGGAAAACTTCTTTGTCAGTAAAGTTGGTGGAACATTTTGACTAATGAGGTAGTTACGGCACAGGCATTCAGTAGCTTTAAGGAAAGGTCAGATGTACACAGTAAACCGAGTACCACAGGGTCCTTCCCTCCTCAGTGCAAGGGGCTGGATCCGAGTACTGCCTTGAACCTTTCAATCCCATCATCTGTGATTTATCATTAAAAAGGCTTCCTCCCGGAGAGCTGACAGAACAGAAGTCCAGTTTTGTATGCAGGGGGAGCTGCAGGGACCGAGCCGTTGTTGTTCTGTTATTGTCTAAGAAACCTCTGTGTGCCGATAGATATTTATAATCTGGTATGTTTTAGAATAAGTGTGTTATCTCCCAGAGAACAGCGTGTTTGATACAATTCTAGTGGGATATATGAAACACAAGTTTCCTATGAATGGCGGAGCCACCAGGGAAGGTCCGTGACAAACTGCGTTTGCTACGCTCAGTCTGCTCAGGAACACAAGAGAGAAAATAAACAAACTGCCACCTTGATTGGATCTCTCCCTGCTAACAAATTAAACAAATAAAAACGAGAACATTAAATAAAGCTTTCTGGATGCCATGAACTGTAAGAGCACTGGTGTGCCTGCACATGCACGTGAGTGTTTGCAGTAGCAAAATCAAGGCAGTTTAGCTGGGGCAGCACCAGTTGTCCTATATAAATTTAATTTGGTCAGGATTGCCTAACACATTGAGCTATCAAGAGGGCATAAAAAGATCCCTTTGAGGTCATTTTCCTACAAGACAAGATTTGCTTTGGCTTTGCACATCCAATGCCACAATCTCGCTAGGTGCAAAATGTCACACAATGCACAGGAGAAAATTATCCGACTGTTCACAACACAATCCAAGGAACTATAAGCCTTGTAAAAGGGAATCTTTCTCTTTTTCTTCCTCACGCTTCCCCCAAATCCCTTGCTTTTTCATACTATAATATATATGTAAGGCTTTTATTTTGAAAGCCATATTTTTATTTCCTCCAATAAACAAATGCGAGATCATGCTGTGTTGCTGGAAACATGATAATTAGCTTTGCTGCAATATGAGAGCCTGAGGTGATGCAGTGATAGATTAGGGCACACACACCACCTCCCTGAGCATTTTTCAGCAATCAGATGAGGAAATTATGAGATTTACAATTGGATCAGCTACAGAAATAAAATACCTCTTCATAGCTCTCTCATTGCAACTAGAGCTCTGTGTGTTTTACTGTACAGCAATGCCACATTCCCTTGTTCCTGCTGCTGAGAGGAGTAGCTCATTGATGCTGCATTCGGAGATTCCTCTTGAAATGTTTCTGTTTCAGTTAAAGCACATAAGCATTTTCTGATAAAGAGGGATAGACAGAGCAGTGAGCAACAGCCGAATGTTCATCAGATAATTGAGCTGGATGACGAGGCAAAAGACTTAAATCAGTATCAGTTTTCTTGCAGGTCAGCAAAAGAACCAAAGGCGAAGACAGCACTGAATTGAAAGATACAGGTCAGATCAGCTGGAAGCTCAAAAAAAAGAAAACACAGAAATCAGCAGGATCAGACATTTCTCCATTTAGCTTCGATAGTGAAAGGAAGAATCTTCTCCGCAGAGCTAGTTTATTAAAACAGACAACAATGAAGAGGTACGGGGTGGTATTTTATTTTCTTTAAAGGTCTTGTCAGAGCTCTATTAAGATATAATTTAACATTACATTCATCAGGGATCTGCAAAGGCCTTTTCAAAAGGGAGATGGATGTGGGTCAACTTTTGGCTAACAAAACCAATGGCATCGTGCTACATCATCCAGAGGTCGTGGCAGTAAATGGCATAGGTCCGAGATGATAGCTTCATCGTAAAATATCTGTATTTCCTAGTAATCCTAGAAGAACATGCACAAAACTACCTTCAGTGAATACTGAGCCTCATGATACCTTCTCATCTGGTACCCAGGTAACAGCAGACATAACAGGAGTCATACAAACTGTTGACTAATAGAAAAGAGTTCAGGATTTCAGAGCACATTTGCAGGATATATTATTCAGCTTCTAAGAACAAGTCTTGACCCTTCACTGAAGCAAAGAGGTTTTGCACAGTGACACTCGAGTAAAATGTAAACCAACTGAGATAAAATCAGAGGTATAGTCACCATTATTTACTGGCTTCTTAAAATGAACATCATGCTAGATTGCCCTCATGCCTTCTGAGGAAGTGTTTCCTCATTCAAGAAGGAGTAACTGCGTTTTTGTTTGCTCCATGGAGCTCTCACCAATTAAGCCCAGTCAATTTTGAAATCTACCGAAGCTTTGTCATCGTATTGGCTAAAGAGCAGGCACAATTTGACATCAGGGGTGGTCTTCAAAGTGTTGTCCTTATGCCCTTCAGAATGGTTAGATCATAGGTCCATGAAAACCAATTAAAAAATCTAAGCCTGCTCTGAAGGCAATCCATTTGGTCAGCATGTCCTGTGAAAATAAGTTAAAAGATTTGTAAATCAAAGAAAACAAAAAGCCTGCAATAAAATGTATTTTGGAAGTATGCAGTGAAGAGAGCATGTTTCTAACTTGTTGCAAGACACCACTTCTTTTCACCAGACTCTGGGTATCTCTGATCATGTCCAGCAAACGTATGCTTTCCAGCACAGACATCTTCTCCGCTACGTATCCTGTGTAATCTCAGGATATTTGTTGATCCCAGTGAACACATAGGTAAGATTCAACCATCTTTCTGCATTATATATCCTCTTATACATACCTTTCCTCTCAGTGCTTTCAGGATTTTTGAAAGATAGGATGAGGGGAAAGAGAAAAAGGTGAAACAGTATACCTTGGGCTTAAATTATCTTGTGAAATCTTGTTTGTTGGAAATTTTATACCCTTTATAATTTTGTCAATGCAAACACAGAAGTGTGAAAGAAAGGCAGACCTACCCCAGAGGGACATTCGCGTGGGTGTTCCACCCACCACGTCTCTCTCCCACTAATTCAGGCACCCTCAGGGAGGAGGTTGGGCACTGTACATCTCTGCTCTGTATAGACTATAAACATCACTAACGCGGTTACTGCTTAGCTGCCAAGCTCTGCACCACATGTAGTACATGGCCTAAAGAACAGCCCGTATAGACAAAAAGTATTTCCTAACTTCAGTGGTAAATGGTAAAAATATTTAAGTGCAGTAGGTGTCTGCATACGTAAAAAAGTAGCATCAGTAAAACTTTGGCAATTGCCAGGGAATCTCGGGCACAGGCAACCTGCAGAAAGGAAGCAGCTAAAGCACCAGTATAGGAAATGGGTGACCATGGCTTGGGTCCCAGTTTGGTCACTGTCACCTTCCTCGGCTTGTAGCTTCAGTTGAATTGTGTTTGGCCTGGGCATCTGAAGAGCTGCAGAAAAGAATGGTAAACTTGATCAGTTCCTAAACATGAAAAAATAAAAGATGGCTAGAGCATATACTTCAAATTTTTTTTAATCCGTTGGAAATCTGTCTTTCTCCTCTTTAACAGAGGGAATATTATTCAATTCCTATTAAATATGGTACATACACCTTATTTAAAATAAATCATGCAAACTTGGACAGAAGCAATTCTGCTACAGAAACTAAGCATCAACTAAATGAGAAGTTTTGTGCTCCTTTTCTATTTCAGCTTTCTGTCAAAACCATTCCATTATATTCCTTATTTCACACTCTTAAAAGCTAAGCAGGGATGAAATATCAAGTGCTAGAGCCCAGAAGGTACAAGGACAAACACAGCCCACTCCACAGAGGTTTACACAGCCTGGCTGTTCCTGGCTGTTCCTGGCTTCAGTCCAGTCTCAGTTAAAACATCAGTTGTGTCTTCGCAGTCCCACTGCCACTGCCCAGAGCCCCGTTCCGAGGGACTGGCCCCTTATCCTTACTTGGACTGAAGGCACACGGCTCCTTTTTCATTTCTTCCTCCTATCATAACTATGTCAGGACAGGACAGGTATCCATCCCCACTGTCGGTGCACCAAGGAGACCTGTTACCAGAAGGAGAAAGACAAAAAAGTACGTTTTCCCATCTCCGTCAGGGAACCCATCTCCTGGTCCAGCTCTCCTCCATCTCCTCCCTGCCCCTTCCCCATCCACGCAGTTGTTCCCACTTCCCTCTGGTTCCACTCCCAACTGGAAAAGCGCCGATCACTCTCTTTCCCAAAGGGGATCACATAGCATCCCTCTGGCAACGGCACCAGCTGAGTGTGAAGGAAAATAGTATTAGGAAAATATTAATGGGGTTTAACTTCTTCTGATGTAATTTAGAGCTGGAAACAATCATAGAATCATAGAATTGTTTAGTTTGGAAAGGACCTTTAAGATCATCGAGTTCAACTGTTCCCCTAACACCGCCAAGCCCACCACTAAACCATGTCCCTGAGCACCACACCTACACATCTTTTAAATACCTCCAGGGATGGGGACTCCACCACTGCCCTGGGCAGCCTGTTCCAGTGCTTGACAACCCTTTTGGGGAAGAAATTCTTCCTAACACCTAATCTAAACCTCCTCTGGCACAAGTTGAGGTCGTTTCCTCTTGTCCTCTCACTAGTTGTCTGGGAGAAGAAGCTGACCCCCACCTGGCTACCTCCTCCTTTCAGGTCGTTGTAGAGGGCCACCAGGTCTCCCCTCAGCCTCCTCTTCTCCACGCTAAACCCCCCAGCTCCCTCAGCCTCTCCCCACCAGACTTGTGCTCCAGACCCCTCACCACCTTCGTTGCCCTTCTCTGGACTCGCTCCGGCCCCTCAAGACCTTTCCTGCGGGGTTCATGCCTGCATGAAGCTCACTGCCAGCTCCCCGTGAACCAGCAGCCGGCGCTCCCAGGAGCCATGTTCGGGAACCGGTGTCCCGAGGACAGGAGGGAGAAGGAGGGAGATGGCAAGGGCTTTGGAAAAGATTACAGCACACACGGGAACTGACTTTCCAGCCTGAGAGCAGCCTTAACTGGTGCCAAAGGAAAAAGTAATGAAAGGGCTTTGTACCGACGAAAGAAGAAGGAGCTGACAAACCAGCGTTCTGAGTCTAACCCTGAGGAAAGCATTTAATGAAAAGAAAAAAAATATATGCTGAGAGACCAAAAGGCCAGGAAGCCAAACGGGGAATGCTGAATGGATCTATAATGTCCAAATCCTCAGTACTCCCAGAGATTTTGGTAATGTTACGTACAGAAACAGAAGATATTAGTAACTTGCATAAGATCTCTATGAACATAAATGAAGCGCATTTGGCTCTATACATTGACAAGCATACAGCTGGAATTCAGATTCGTAAAAACTGTCAGGTCAGAAATATATTTATAAATACTGTCACAATTAGCAGAGGGAGGTACAGACGGATAGAGAGGCGGTACTCCGGATTCAGTACCAGATAGCACATAATACTGCTCAGCAGTAATTAAAAAGCTGAGTGAGTCTGGACCTGCTCATGGAAACACTCTCAGGCGAAGCAAGAAAGGCCTGGGGACTTGACATTGAAAAAGGTGTGATTTTTAAGTCCCTTTTCTTCAAGGTGTCAACAGAAAAGCATGGGAAGGATGTGTTAATCCACAGAAAAAAGTATTTTGGTAAACCCTTTTTTTTGCCTCTGTGGCCGTCAGATGTCATGGACACATCTTTTCTCAGATGATCTTTAGGAAAAGACTTCTCTGTAATGGCAGTGTATGTATACCTTCGGTCAGTAACTAAAAGTGCTTGTAAAATCAGGTAATTTCCCCTTACAAGATTTTAATATCAGCCGGCTACTGAGAGGTCATAACTATAAATGCAGCAGCACTCATAATTGCTGTAGCCCTGGCAAAAGTGATGGATCATATATACCAGAAAATCCTTTTCTGCTGCAAGCTGTTGAAAGGGTAACACATGGAATTATCTCCCATGAAACATCACTGCTTTCAGTGACAGATTATCTGTGTTTCATAGCCAGGGCTTGTGCTTCCAACATAGAGCTGAAACATCAGAGGTAAAACTTTAAAAAAATAGTTGAAGTACATTTGCATTTGGACTCAATGATCTTAAAGGTCTTTTCCAACTTAAATGATTCTATGATTCTATGATTAGCTTTGCTTTTTTTTTCCTGGCAGGGAGAGGAGCTGAAGATGTTGATTTCTACCCCTCAACATGTAACCCAAGATACACGACAAGGCTAACCCCTGAGCTCTTACTGAGACAAATGAAGTCACATTTATTGTGGCAGATTTTGAACAGGAGAAGCTGAGACAAGTCTACGAGTTCATCAACATTTGTATTTTTCTCTTTTCAAAGTTGATGAGTTTTCCCCTCTACACAGGCTTCTTTCATGGTACATTTGAAATCAATAGAAATCGGTTAGGCGTCTCCAGAGCAGACAGCCAGACCACGCACTCTCACTACCCCAAAACCAGACTTACCCTCCCCTCAGCCCCGCTTCCATACACACACTTTATCACCAGGCTGTTCCTGGAGGTCCTGATGCTGCCACAGACGTGACACACAGCGACAAGAAAGTCAGCATCACCTTTTTGGTGTTTCTTTGTAGAATATCCTGCTTCCTTTGCCTCCCTTGCCACTGCCCGGAGACTGCTGTCCCAAGGCCTGTCCTCTAAACAGAGAGCAGCAGGGCAGTTACGGGAGAAACCTGTGCTGTTTTGTCACCAAAGATTTTGCTGAACGTTTATCTATTTTTTTTTTTAGAGGATTCCAGTCTTCAGCCCACAATTTTCTGTAAATGCATTGATAAGTGATATTAACTCCGACGACCTTTTTGGGCAGGGAATTCAGCAACAGATATACACTGATACAGCTCAGGAGCCACCCCAAGTGACTACAGATTATTTTCCTTTTTCAATACATTTTCAAAATCCATTAAAATCACTTTAAACCTCATGTCATTACTTTAGACCTGATGCAACTCCGTCCCATAAATTCCTTGCAGAAGGAACAACAATTTTTTGACATTCATAAATATCATTGCAAACATGCACTGAACATTCATTTATCACACTGAAGTAATACAAACGTATGATTGGAAACAGGATGAGCTGTAATAACTTCTGAATATGTTCCATATTTTTACACTCCGTGTAGTCCATGATTGTCTATTTACATCTGCTATGCTGGAACTGGAATTTATTAAGGTAAATCAGGAGCAAGATGGGGATTCGTATTTCAGATTTTTCTGCTACTCTCCCATGTGAAATCACAATATAAGTGTATCATTGAGGCTGATTATTCCCATCAGTGCTTTCTGCAGTTTCACTGATTTCCCATCCAGCTGAGAAAATATTTTCCCGTGAAACATCTGGCTAATGAATGCTGGGAACTCTGAAATGGCTGGTGCATCCTCTGAAGTAGGCAGCTTTGAAGCAAAGTAACATAGTTTTAAACAATTCCAGTAGACTGAAAAGTATTTAACGAAACTCACCGGAGACTATCTGAGATCCTGTAGCTGTTGTCCTAGGCTTCTCTGAGTATATTGCCCTGGCCCATGCAGGTGTAACTGAGACCGTGAAGATATTATGGGCATAAAAGTATGACCCCAGCAGAACAGCTGTGAGGAAATGCACACTGGAGCAAAGAAGCGATTGTAAAAATAGAGGGAAGCAGAAAATCAAGAGCAAGGAAAATCTGGTTTGTCCAGTTTGCAGTTTTTCTCTCACGGATGTTTCTTAGAGGTGAGAGCTACCCAGCTGTACTGCAGTTACCCCAAAAAGAATAGAAAATTGTCAGAGAAGCAGAAAATAGCAACCTCTTTACCAGCTTTGTGCTTAAGTAAAAAAATAAATAACTGAAACCAGAAAATAAGTAACAGAAGATAAGAATAAGTCCAGTATTTATTTCATTCAAGATAGTCTCGGGCCAAGGGTTAATAGTAGAACCTGGCTTAACATTTCCTTTTTAGCACTTGCAAGCCCTTGACTGGAGAACATTACGGCTTCATCCAGGAAATAAGCACCTTTTGTGTTTATATAACATTTTAAATATTCCAGTGTGGAGTGGTATTAAAGGAAGCATCAGGTGAGGGCACAAAGAGGTTAACGGTCTTTCTTGGGGAAAGCGTTGCTTTGGACTTTTCCCACAGCGTTTGCCATCAGTGACAAATCTGGAGAAAGGGGCCTTCCCCCAGAACGAAGGAGGGGAGAGGAGAGAGCAGAGAATGAAGACCAGGAGGCAGGAGAAGTGTCGGAAAGGAGGCAGAGCGGTGGGAGCACAAGCAAACCTGTTCACATGCCCACAAAGCCATCTCTGCGGCAGCAATAACACCAAAGAGCGGTGGCTGTGCCCTGTCCCACCTGCCAGATTAACGGGCAGAGAAGAAATCTCGGGGTTTAACGCCCCCTTATCTGGTGCAGCATTTACCTCCAGGAATTTGTAAAACTACTCACATATTTTTCTCTTGTGAAAAACCAGTAGTGGAGGAGACATTTAACCTCCTCGTTGGGTCATCATCCTGACAGGCATGTGTCAGAAAGGCGCCTGGCTCTGCACCAGCCGGCGTGGTGTCGGTAGCTGCTGCTGCTCCGGCTGCGATCCTCGAAAGGGCTCGCTGTGCTTTCCTCCTCGGGGCCCTCGAGGGAACTTGAGGTCAGCACAGGTAAACACCGACTACTCTTTTCCTTTTTTTTTTTTTCTCTTTTGGGAAGGAAAGCATCTACCCTTTCCTTAGCAGCCGATTTGCCCCTACAGATACATACCCCTACGCCTGCCCCAACCTGCAGGTCGGGCCAAATTGCAATGCTTGTGCAGGTAGATCCTTAACGAGATTTTCCGGAGTACCTCTTCACAACATGTCCGTTGTGCTTTGTGAGATACGCTTAACATGCTCCACACCTAAGGTAGGGTCCTGAGGAGGTAGGTATGTGCGCACAGCTTTCACCCAGGAGGGAGGAAGCTAAAGGAGGAATTACCTCCCTATTATTCAACTGCACCACATTATTGTGAAACTCATCAATCACACAGGATCCATTCAAAACATCTTCAGTTTTCATCAGATACTCACTGAACTTCATAAATATCTGAGCAATCAAATAGCCCTTAAAGGGAGGGGGGGGAAGCCTATAAAATGAATAGCCGGACCTTAAAAACAGCTTGCTATAGAGTGTTTTTGCAAGTACTAAAGGAAATGAAGGAAAGTCTTTCTGTACTAGGAGATTATATTTCTGCTTTTCATGGTTAAATTTGAAATTACTGGCTCCAAGTAAACATCTGAACTTCATCTGAGTTTGTACTGAAAAAAAAAAAAAATGAGATGTGGATTCATTTAGGCAATAAAGAACAAGTAAATTGTGCTCTTGCCAAAGGTTACAGGTTTGGATTAATGTCTGAATTTGAAATGATCTGCTTTCACACTGCAAATAATCTCTTTTGAAAAATTAGGGGTATTTTTCTTTTGATTCTTTCAAGTCAATTTAGTTCTGGTGAAAGCTGCCTGACTGACAGCCCTGGAAACGAACACTTTGTGCTCATAAGCAGTCTGGGCAGAGGGACGTAACACGCATAGCAGCAGCATAAAATTTCACAAATTGCTTGTACATCTCAAAATGGACCTCAAGCATCTGGCTCCATGGGACTTGGCCAAACTGCCCAAGCAGATGTTGGCTTTCAGTACTGAAAAAAGTGCTGCCACTCAAGCAACTCCCATTTTGAAGGATTTCTGAAAGAAGTCACGTGGAAATATTGCTGAGAAATTTGCCCTTCCAGGGATCAGAGAAGAAAAAGAAGCAAGGGCAGCTCTGAACAATTTTTCACAAGGTCTCCAAGTTCTACTTTATGCAAACTAGTGACAACTTTCGATTTGGTCCACCCACCAGTAATTCTTGTTTTGCAGAAGAATGAAGGGAAGGGTAAGAGAGGCAAGGTTCATTTCCCATTTGCATCGCTAGTGAAAAAATATTCCTGCAGCTTTTATTATTATCATCTGTACATGCTGTACAACTCAAAGGGAGATTAATTTCTTCCAAATAAATTTAGTTTACAAAGCTGTGCTACGTCAACACACAAATAGAAGGAGAAGCGGGCGGTCAACAGCTCCCACTCTAAGGTATTACGCGTAGTTGCCAAACCTTTCTGAAGAAATTGCCTGTGGCAGTGTCCCAGAGCAGCGTTGTGCTGACCAAGGCAGTACAAGAAGGAGAGTCTTTACATGACCAAATTGTTATTGCTGTCCCAAAAGCGGACCCACCTGCACCAGCGTTACTGCCGGTGGATCAGTCTGTGGGAACCATGAGTCGGTCTGTATGACCGTGCTGAGCCTTGCAAATAATTCCAGACACTGTTGTAGGAAAGGGCATGTGAGGGAGGCAAAAGATCTGAACGTGTCCCTCTCTTACCATGGGAGCAGGCGTAACGTACTCACCCTGTCAAACACCACTGGTCGCAATCAGAACGGGGCTTTACGGTGCAGTCCAAATCCTTGAAACATTTCATGCGTGAAACACTGCTCAGAGGGCAGGAGGCTCGTCCTGCCCAAGACAGCTGGTATGGTGAGACAGAAAGCTAGGGCAGAGCCCGGCCCTCTACTCTCGCTTACCTGCTCCAAACATCCCCGTGTCCTCTCTCCAGAACTGATGTTATGATGTGAGCAACTCTTGTAATGCCCTGAGCCCTACACCTCAAGCCTATGAGCACCTGATTATGATAGTAATAAAACTAAGTATATATCTTTCACTATTTTGTGTATGTCTATACATTCATACATACATACATTTGTATGTTGTTGCATCGCAATCAAATTCTCTGTACTTCTCAGCTCCACTTGCTACACTTTTGATAAAGCAATCAAATCACTGCATTGTGATTCAAGCTGTCATTACTGGGTATTAAAAACCAGAACAATATCTCCTGCTCTCCAGTTTTTACACCTCACCTGCTCACATGTTGTTGTACACCACAATATTCTACTGTGCGCCCCTTCTCCCAATCCACCAGCGACGTTCCAAAATGGAAAGAACAATCATTTCAAGGCAAATGAGATGTTTTGTTGCCCATAGAGCTATGTATACCTTTTTGTTCTCATATTATTTCACATTTTAAAACAATAAATGGGAGGAAAATTTCAAAACAGGATTATGGTTTCGAAATCGTTTATTTGAAAAATTTTGAATTTGATCTTTTCAAGCACTTTTTCCTTCAAATTAATCACAAAGTTCAAGCCACATAGATATACATTTTGAGAAGTCTTCTGAGTTCCATTGCCCTTTTTTCCATTCATATTAACTGTTATCTTACATTTTTTCTGTGTTACCCTTAATAGATGAAGGACTTTCTTCAAAAAGATCTGCACTCTGGCCCCATCAATATCCACTTTTATACTGATACTTTTAAGAAACTGCCAGTCAGGAATAACAAGATTCTCTGGTAAGCAAAGCAGAGACTGATAAAATTCTGTCCTAATTAAGTCAGTGCCAATGCTTTCATTAACTTCAGCAGACTTAGAATTTCACCCATGACATTTCTCTCATTTTTAATGCATCCGTATTTGCTTTTATCGTTCGCTCCCTTCTCATCTGTTTTGTATTTTAGTCATCCACTGCACTTATTTTTCTGTTTTTTGCTTAGAGATGGGTTGTGTGCCTGTAGTGTCTTTAGAGTCCTGTTTGAAGCCCAAAGACATCAGCACAGGTGCGTTTGCAGGATGAGGCTTTGGCTTGAAAGCAATTCAGAATGGGAAACCCTTCGTGTGTTTCTGTACAGCACTCAGTGTCAAGGTTGTCAGACCTCATCACGACTTGGTTATCACACAAGAAATCATTTACAATAAGTACTCTGAGCAGAAGAATAGTGCAATGCATAATGCGTAGCATATATCACCTCACTAAAGGATCCAATGGGTAGTAGTGACGGGTGGTGTGTGCAAAGAGCAAGGACTTAATCAAAGCGAGTTTCTGCCCCACACTTACTGGGAATTCCTCATTCCGGGGGTATAATTGCAATCTCCAATCCCCATCAGAAATGCACGTGGTGTGTAATGTACAATGCGTTGCGTTTCATTTTATCCAAATGCCCTACAAATTAGACTCCTTGCGGTACAGTTTGCAACTTGTTACCACAAATGGTCTGAATGCATTTCAATGACGTGTCTGTTGCCAGAAGAACTTTTGTCGGTTAAAACTGTTCTGTGATACAATTAACCACTTTAATTGTCAGATCAAGCAAGCAAAAGGAAAGAACAGTTCTAGATCAGCTAACGCTTCCACATCTTGCTATTGCTTTACTTGCTCTTCCTTGCAACACTTTGTAACTGGCAGCTCTCATTTTTCACTAGGAGCCTGCTTAATAGATTTGTTTTCCTCTGCAATGTTGAGCTTTAGTGTAAAATATCTTCCCATTCACTTGTGATCTCCATCCGACACCTCAGCTCTGGCTGCCAGCAAGGCTCAGGGTGCCGGGCTGTGTACCGGAACGTATTCCCGTGGGGGCGGATGGGAGAGCAAGGGATCTCATTTCAGAAATTATCCTCTGTCCCTTTTAAAGCAAACTAAATCAATAGGTTCAGCCACAATTTCAGTCTTGCCCATCTGAGACTTGAGCGGTTCTCCAACGAGCAGGGTGTATTTACCATTCAGCAAGAAGACGGTTTCAGCTCTGTCAAACTTTGCTGAGGTTCAGCAAAAAATAGTAGCAGTTGCAGGTCACTTTGCTTTGATCAAGAGCAAACCTTACAGAAATACTTCACTGGTTTCAGTGGGATAACTTGCTCCTATGAGGTGAAGAGGATTTGGCCCTGGAATTGTAAAATAGACTTAGATTGACAGCCACTTCTGTATTTGCTTTCTGCCTTAATGAAAGCTAAATGATACTTTAATGAGATCACAACAGGGCAGGTCCAGGGGGACTGGCATGTAGAGACTCAGCACAGTTTATTCATAAGGTTACTCGCCTTCAGATGTCTAAGTATCCACCAGACATTATGCAAACAGCAATGAATCTTGGCTCCACATGCATTTCCAAAAGAGATACTCTCAGTTTTCAAAATCCAGGAGGGAAAACACACATCTTCCACCACCAACTATGCATCCTATGCCCACCCTGTTATAAAAGGACTTGTGTAATAACCTAATCTGAGATGCTTATTTTCTGGGGCCAGAGCATAACGCAATAGGCAAACCTAAGCTCTTTCATGGCAAGGTCAGGCAACTTCAGTGAAACGTGAAGCGAGCAGGGACCTGTCTGAGTTCAGGGCAGACTGCGAAAACTGGGGAGCGGCACATGGAAAATAAAATGCAGCTGGATTCTGCACTCGCCATGCATTGACACAGGGCAACTTGCTGAGGATCTCTTTTGGAGCATCTCCTAACCGATAACACACCTCAAAACCAGACAGTGTCAGAAACGAGGCGTTTGGAAGCCATCTGCTTCAGCGTAGTGGTGATGCAGTGTAAAAAACTGTGCTACTGCAAATTAACTGCTTCTAACTGAGCTTGTCATTGCTATATGCTCTTCTTCAGGTCCTGCTGTGGAAAAGCGGATTTGCTATCTCAGCTTTGCATCTTCTCTGACAAGATGATACCAGCCTGAGAGGTGTCAGAAAAGCAAACCCCACCTATATTCCACCCCTGACATGTGCTTCCAGGGTTAATTTTCTCACTCGCACAAGTGAATTGACAAGACGTGACCTTTGAATCAGCAGAAAAAAAAGTCTAAAAGATTAATAACTAGCTAGATTTGCAGCCAAGGGTTGGCACAGCATACTGGTTTGGAGGTTAACTGATGCCCCTATAGTCCCTTTTTCCCCTACCAAGCCATGCCTGTGCAAGTTCTCGCAAGTTTGCTCTATCTGAAATGGCAAACATTTTATCTGAACAGAGTCACCTACCCTGGGATACGGAAACCTCTTCAGTTCTGTCTGACATCTATCCCTGAGTATTAATTTCCTCTGCCTTTGTATTTGGGTATTTTCTTTAGATATTCCATCCTATACCAAGCACCACACTCAGATCCTCCTGAAAACACTTCTCTCTTTCCAGTCCCATAAAAAACATCAAGTTCACCACAACTGGTTACTTTCAATACCTCAAGAAAGCTCTTTCTCTGCCTGCTCATTTCCCCATCAGCTATCTCTTCCTTTCCAGTATGCTACTGGCTTTAAACCTGTAATTTGCCTCCATGCTTTGCTTATTGGTAAGTGCTTTCTGACACGCCTGAGTGAAATACTCTGCTTGTAGCTCTGATAATACTTTTTTCTTTTCCTACTGAATCATTTTCAGCACTTCCAGTCTAAAACAGAAATTGATTTCTCATTTTAGCAGATTTTTTTCATTAGTCAAAGAAAAATTTTGAAGTGAAAAATACTCATTTAAAAAGCTGTTGTAGGTCAGTAGAAAAATATGTCTCATATTTTCTGTGTGAAAAAAAAAGAGAGAAAAATGAGAGAGAAAGTGGATAAAGTGAAGGAAAAATACCTATTTGATTTTTGTCCTTTCTATTATTTTTTTTTTTTGTGGTGCAAAAAGATTGTCAAAATTAGTATATCCTCAGCAAAAGGAAGTAAATTTTCTGAAACTACCTTGGATATTCCAAGAAACGAACCCTCTCATTGTGCAGAGTTTCAGACTTGATAATAGTCTGTATCTTTTTAATAAAAGAAAACCCACCTGGGATAGCCAAGACACAGCCATCCCCACTTCTGCGTTTAGATTTGCTGCGGCAGGCAATGGGGTGACAGTCCCCGTATTCCCACCTGCAGGTGCTGCTCAGCTCCTCGCAGCCGGCCGTGGGAGATGCCACACGACCGCACAGACCTTTCCACTCACCTGAGTATGTTGCTCTTCCATCCTGAAGCACCAAAGATTTTTATAGCAGAGGTTGTGCTTTTTCCATGCATTTGAACAATGTTTAACACAATCGATAAAACACAGTTTGCTACATTTCAGCAGATGATAGGTTAACCTCCCATTTTTTGCACTTTAAGTTTCGCTCTCAAGACCCCAACAAATATTTCTGTCTTTGTAGAGATTACTTTCGTCCAAATCCCACGCCACTTGAGGCAAACACACAGACATGGTGAACCTTGCGTCACATTTCACTCCCTCTCTCTCCTACTCTTATCACATTGAAATAATAACGCAATTTTCCCTGCTGGGTAGCCTTTCAAATTTGTACCTTTCTTACAAATACAGGGCAGAAGTTCACAAAACGACCCTCCCAAGCTTTACAGCAATCAGAAATTACACTGATGCTGCACTTTCTGGCAAGGAGTACAGATGTCTGTGGACCACTGTATACACCAGCTGGGAGCTTGAATTTATGTCTCCTTTTCAGTACAGAGCTCACCAACCACATTGTTGAGACTGAGACTTGCTGAGAAGACAGGTTTAGGAAGTTTGGCTGCTGTATCTGTGAGCCTCACAGTCCCTTTGTCCCACTACCCAAAATTCACCATTGAGTTTCCCCGTTTTCTGTGAAGGAAATAATGATGAACAAAAAAAAGGTTACTAACTGATTCAGAAAATCTGAATCCAGCCTGAGCTCCAGCCATGATGTTTATGGGCTGTTCTGTCTCAGCGTTATGCTGCGTACTAGCCAACACCCAAGTAAACACATGGAGCTACAGCACCACTGGTTATTTTACCAGGTAGAGCCTGCTTTCTATAAATTTATAACCTTGATTTTTTGACTCTCATTTGAGCATGAATAGCTCTTCTTTCAGATCCAGGGTCAGATTCAAGGAAGGAGAGGAAAAAGAACCATCACTGATCACACCAAAAAGTATCTTCCCACAACGGGATTACAGATTACTGTTCTCCTGGGTTTTAAGCAAGGAGCTTGAGTTCTTTGTTATCTGTCTCTCAGCTTGAATTTGCTGTCTCACATGTTTCTGCCCAACTTCTATCTGGTCTTGGGCTAAAATGAGTCCAAGTCCATGCATTTCTGGGTAGGGTCCTGGAACTGACCCTTTGGTAAACCCCATCCTAAAACACTGATGTTTTCTTTTTCTTGTCCATTATACCCCACAGAGATAGCCACTTCCCAAGCCAAACATCAATGTCAACCTCCTTGTAGTATGAGCATTTCCCTCTTTGTGGCAATGAATAAGCACTGCAGCATGCTCCTGTCTCTCTCTTCCAAAACCCTGGAGTCATATTTTTTTTGCCCCAGATAATACAGTGTGATCCTAGGCAGGATATCCCACCAAGAACCACTCATTCCAGCCCTTGCATATTGGAGGTCTGTGACCAAGCTGTCTGGTGGGACACAGGCAACTTGAATGCATTCACCTCCCTGTATTGGCAGAATTCACATTAATCTGCTCTTAAATCTGTTCACAAACCTGCAAAGCCAAAAGTATACCTGATATAACCTATATTTTTTTTTAGTCCCTAAAACATCTGGGAACTTCAGGTTTGTGGTATGACTACAATATCCTTCTATGTACTTTCTAGTAGATGTCTTGGTTTTGCCTGCATAACCCAATAACACTGTTGAAGGGAACAGTGACTCCTTCCGTTACTTCTAGATGAGATTCATAGAAAACGTCTGCAATTAGACTCCAAGCCCTTAAGTTCAAAAAGCAGGTCTTCTCATGACCTCTGCCTTGTTCAGTACCATGTGCTGCTCGTGGCCCGTGTCTCTTCCCACTAAGTGGCAGAAATTGACTGCTCGGAAGGTGAAGAGCAGGCTCCTGTGTCATCTTTCTGTCCCACTTGTTTCCCATCTTCCAGCACTGGTTCCTGGTGCTCTGTCATTCATTTCAGTACATCCCGCATATTCCCTGCCAGGGCAGAAGCAGCACAGTCCTATACATACGCATGTGGCACTCCCAGCCAGCTCTCAGCAGAACATGCACATTCCTTCTTCTCCATATGTCTTCTCATCGTATTTGTTTTCACTGTGAAAGTAAATAATAACGAACTGTAAACCAAAGTGTCACAAAAACATGGGGGTTTGTCTAAAAAGACCATATTGTTCCCACTCTCTCTCAGATGAAAAGAGACATCCTAGTCTGTACTATACCCTAGAGGTGGCAGGACACAAAAACCGAGGAAGAAAAAGTAATAAGATTTCCATGGAGTATTCAAGCACATTCCCTCTGAAACAGGAGAAAAATCCAGTTGTGATGAGTTTCTATCAGTAGAGGAGACCAGAACCAGACAACACACCTCTAATTGGCTTCAGCTCTCAACTGAAAAACTAATCCAGGAGAAACCATATCCTTCCAAGTCTAAGGCACTATTTTCACTTAAACAAGTTTTTAATAAGCTGAGTTAGCATTTGAGATTCATGCACGCTGAATGGCAGAAAGTTTTTGTTCTGCTCACAGCTAGATAGAGGCGCAATGCGGTCAGGGACGGACAGCGGTTACTCATCCTGTGCCCACCGAGCATTGCCCTGTACAAATGAAAACATCTGGGGGTTGCTTATGCACTCACTGCTAGCAGAGATACTGCAAAATGACCAGCCTGCTTGTATTTAACACATTGTGTTATGACCATTATTAATAAAACACCTTCCACCAGACCAGGTTGCTCAAAGCCCCATCCAGCCTGGCCTTGAACACTTCCAGGGGTGGAGCATCCACAACATCTCTGGACACCCTGTAATAAGGCAATGTGGAGCAAGCGGGACGGGACAAGAAATCCTGCAGCCCCAAGAGGGTGGGGGTCTCTCTGCCTCCTCCCCATCGCCTCTCACCCACTCTTTGGAGAAACCTGGAGCCACATTTGTGATGTGACAATGGCCACGACAACGGATGGTCTTTTGGATCCATTTAGGCAGGGCTGAGGAAACCCTAATGCCCCAAATAATACAGATCTGTAGTCACTCCTCACACGACGTCCCTGTCAAGTCAGTCCAACTTTCCACCGGGAATAAATAATCAGTAGCAGTTCTCAGTGGCAGGCAGCCAGCCTTCCTCTCAGGAAAAGTCAGATGTCTTTGAGGTTTCATATCTGTCAGGCACTAAGGTTGGAAACACTATTAGCAGCAGGGCAACAACAGTCAGAATTGCTCGGTTAATTAAAGGGATTTGCAGAAAGACTATCCAGCAGCTGACTCTTAACAGAGCTGGGGTGTTTCTTCAAGGGTGAAAGAGGTTATTTTGAGTACAGTTCTGTAAATACAGAGAGTAGTGCCCTGTTTGCAATTAAACAGACTCGGTGTAGTCATAAGGAGCGGCATAAGATTTAGGAATCGGTTTTGTGATATCTTCGGTTAGTGAGACTTCATGACATCGGTACTCTGAGGGCCAGATGCAGTCCTGGCTGCCACTGCCATGGTTCCTGGGGCTGCACTTACACAGGGGCCCTCGCTGTATACGTGTCCAATGTGGTCTTAAACACAAAGCTACGAAACCTCCGTTGTCAGGCGTGAACATATTCGAGAGGCACTCAAGTTATCTGAAAAGTGTCTCCCTTTGTACCATCTCAAACCAAAGTCCCCGAGTCCCTAGTCGTCTGGGGAAATGGCATCTCCTGCTCGTTCCGACAGATTCCCGAGCAAACGCCCAAGGAGTGAGGACACATGTAAACAGTGGGCTTAGACAAATGAGCATTAAGGAAGATCTCTTAATGAGGTATCACCGTTCACTCTAAATTCTGTAATGGTAAAGCACGTAGAAACTCAGCACTGCAGCTCAGCAAGGTCCACAATGAGTCATGTCTGACAAATTTTATTTATCTTTCCACATAGCTTCTGCACACAGATCCCCGTTTTCTCCAGTGTATTTGTTATCTTGAACAGTTGCTTTTGTGCCTTATACCTGATCCTACAGAGGAGAAATCTCTGCCTCATTATCTTGCTATGATTGTCTATGCTCTCCAGTTCAAAGCAAAACACATTTACTCTTAGGTTTTGTGAAACACTGCATTTAATAAGTAAGCTCATTTTCCCTAAGTCATATAAGTCGCATTTTCCCTATGATCACAAAAGCGTAAAACTCGTTTTCCATAATCATTCATGCTCATAAAATTCAGTCATAAAATGCTTGAAAGCAGCAAATACTAAATGAGTGGAGACAAAGTCACTACAAACTCTCATCTACTTTCAAACAAATATTGGCAGAAATACTTTGCGCTACAACTTCCATCACACTATGAATATAAATTACTAGAATTGAACACGTTTTAATTGAATTTGCTTTTGACCATGACTGTGCCTTGTTTATTATGTTTCCCTGAACCTGTAAAATTAGTTCATGTGAGCACATACAGACCCAGTGAGCACAAAATTCTCCTGTATGTATTGCAAAAGCTAAAAGAAAACATCAACCCATGTGGTAATGAACACAAGCAAAAATTTTCAGGTCTTATTTTTACTGACCTTTTTGACTACTGAGTCCCCATAGAGATACCGGTCTTTCCAAGATATTATGCTGTAGTCAAACTGTCACTCATTAACTTGGAAATCTTCGGGCTCCAGAGCCTTCATTTGGGGGCTGAAACAATACAATATTTGATGGTAAGATATGCTGTTAATTCTTAAATGTATGTGTCAGAAATTTACTGCTGGTTCTGCACTTGTTAATTCAGTTCCTACTGAGAAAAACAAGAAATCTGCTTCTCCAGCAAATCACTGCAAGGAAAAATCAAATACTTGGCTTATAAAGCAGTATCACTTATTGATTCTTCTCTGACCTGGTTTAATCTTATTTACTATTCTGTATTCAGGTCTAACTGCCTTCACACTTTAAATATACTTGTAAAAAAGGAAGGCTACAGATTTGTCTTATCATTTGATGGCGTTAACTGCACATTAATAGATGAAGAGCAAACTATCCCCCACCCTGCGCTCATGTGAGGCAACAACTAATTGTGAGCTGCCTCCGGGCTCAGTGACCCAGAAACCAGGAATAAGGCTCGTAAAAATCAGATGCTGAAGAACAGCATCAAGGACAGCCTCAGAAAGGGGATGATAAATCATTTGACAAGGCCATAAGATCTAAGTGCTTCTGAAATAAAAAGAGATAACTCTTTGAAAATATTTTCCAGCTCTATTTTTTTTTTCTGTCGTTTTTGGTTGTTTGAACATTCTCAGAGACCCCATCCTGTGCACAACACCACACCGAATGCCACATTTTTCAATACAGAATTAAGCATTTTACACCCCTTCTCCTAACCCGTGTTCTTTCATTCACACTACCAGGAACGGCAGTTGTTAATGCACAAAATCCATGACAAAATCAAGGCTGTGGAAGTACATGAAGAAAGACGCTGCTCTGTTTTGATTCAAGACTCCACGTGTGGTTCACAAGGCAGTTTTCAATCAGGGAGAGTTTCAAGAGTGGAAATAGGCATACTCCTACGAAAGGCCCCAGAAAACAAAGAAAATCACTTGAATATGAGCAACAGGATTTTACTCTCACATAAAATCCTGCTGCCCTCACCCAGTTTCATTCTCTGAGCTGGGTCAGTTAGAGACACGGTGTCCATAGCACGTGATCTATAGCAGCCAAACAGTCATGAACATCAACTAAACTAAAACTGAAAAATTATACAATTTCGGTTCATAATTCAGAAAGAGGCATTTCTGCAAATACACAGGAAACCTGAGGAGAATGATTTGGAGTTGTGGGATGGTTAAAATTCTGACAAAGGCTTATTTCTAGGCTGGCTTGGCATTTTTGCAGGTGGGAGGTGCTTTGTGATTCCAAAATTTTACACAATTTTAGATGACAGGCCAAGAAAGAATGAGGTAAAGGCATGATGTCAATACAATGTGTGGGTACTTACTGCTAATGGATTATCTCTTTACTGTAAATTGCTTAATCCTATTATGGATGGATTGGCATTAGTACTGTTGAAATCTAAAAACTAATAGCTAACTGATGGGACACAGGAATGATGCAGTAATGGCAACAGCATTACTTCCCAAAGAGCGGGACACAGGAATGATGTGGTAATGGCAACAGCATTACTTCCCAAAGAGCAAAGCTGAGCGAACACACTTGATAAGGTTTTAGATGTTTCACACGCGGTGGTAGCAACGATGCTCGTTCCCAGAAACCCCAGGCACAACCCGGGACCCCGCTGGCCGAGTGCTGTGCAGGCACGGAACAAAACAAATTAAGTCATTCTCACGCAAGAGGTGAAGCATAGCAAAGCCAGTTTTATGTCAGATCTTAGCCATGCACATGTCATTTCAGCTCTGTGTACGCAAAAAAAATACAGGCAAGAAATATCCAAGGACTTGGCATTTTCAGTTTTAACAGCTTAACAAGCCAATTAGGTAGGAGCAACCCTTGGGCTTCTGGCACTTTCTCAGTGTGATTCGCGTTTATCACCAGCGTGTGTTGCCCTTAGCCTGTACGTTAGGCCGTTTTTAAAACGCTTTCTTTCATGCCTTTTTCCTGTGTGCTTTGTTTCTGTCCTGCCCAGAACAACCTCCGCGCCACAGGAGGTAAGCAGATAAAGGCTACGGCAAGGTATTGGATAAAGGCTCCAGCTGTCCCGGCAGATTTGTTTTCCTCCTCTCACACCACCTTCATCTGGGAAGGCCTCAACAACAGAAACACAACCAGCATTTGCTGCCATCCCCTGCCATCTTTGTGATTCACACTTCCGTTGGCTTAGTAGTTAAATTTCCATTTTCTGGAATTTTTTTAAGTAGACACTACTGTCTGTGGATAGGATGGAGTGGGAAGGCACCCCACAAGCTGAACTTGTGTTGCCTTGCCTTGGCCACCTCAAATTTAAAAAAATTAAATGCAAACAAGAGGAAATAGATGATGACTGTAGCTACCTTCTCTTGTTTACAGTAATTGTTTTAATTGTAATCATCTCGTGACCCAGCACATCTGCCATCAGTTCCACGCCAGTGGCTGAGAAGGATGAAGAAGATCAGGTCTGGCTTTCCCACGCAGTGCAGACAACAAGTAGGTCTCTGGAAAGAAACCCAACATTTCTCAGCTGACCTACTGGCTTGGTGACTGGTAATAACGTGAGTGAAAGAGGGGAAAGCAGGAGGGAGAACTGGAATGAAGGGCCCCTTCTTCTTCACTTCCCTCTGCATCTCCTGGCTTCTGTAACATCACGTACAGATGTGTTTGCATTTCATGCGTGGATTTGCCATGTGTTATTTCCGTCTTGATCAAAATCAGCAAGTGTTCAGAGTTTTCAGAAGCAGATTGCTTCAGACTTTTTTAGCTTGTTTTGCAGACAAAAGAATCAAAACCATTTGAAGAGAGGTCAATAGGAGTTAACTATATAATCCATTTAGGATTTAGCAAATCCTACACAGACCTTTTTGCATTTCTAGGCACCCAACTACCTCCATAAACTGGACCTTGTAGAAACTTCTGAGGTTTAGATGCTGAAGAGAATAAAACCACTGACTCATCCAGGCTTGTTTCACCATTCCTACCACTGCAGAAAATGTCCCACCAGACTAGGGTGTCTGGTGGGTGGTTGTGGGGAAAGGTCGGGGAGGAGGAAAGGCTGCAGAGACTAGGCTGTTTTTAACAATAAGCTGAAGCGCCCGTTTCGTTCTGCACATGTAGGCTACCAGTGGCTACAGCAGGGTATCGTGATGTAAATGAAAAAAGGATTTTGTAAAACATACGTGAGAAACAGGATGTTGTCGTCACTTTTACTGATCTCACAGCGTCCTCAAATATTTTTATAAGATATTGGACTTCGTCAGTGTATTTGAAGAAAATAAATATCTGGTCAAAATAATGGCATTTTGCTGTATAAGAACTACTAAGGCGTAGTGCTGACAGCTGTTAAATACAGTTGGCACTATTGTAACAGCTATGACAGCATGACAGTAAGTTATGACAGTAGCTTAGCAGTTATGACAGCACAACTAGGCAAGCATTTAATCACATTAAAGGGCATACAAGATGACAAAAGTAGAGATTCTAGTCCAAAATGAAAATATTTCCATGTGTTTTCTAAAACCTAAAGACACTTGCACTGACAAATTAGTTAATACCAGTTGATCATTCTAGTTGTGAAACGGCAGCACTCCCCAAGAGGGGTGATGGAATCTCACCCCTGAACCAGCACGCAGGCTGCTGCAGAGCGCTGCTGGGGTCTGCTCTTTAAGCAATCGGCATCCTTTTCATTTAGGTCAAAAACATTAGCATCAAGCCGCTGGTTGTGGGCACCCGTAGCCTAAATTTCAAGGAGAAAGAGGAAGGCACCCATTTCTTCATAACCCAGGCAAACAGGCGGGTGTACAGCCAGCCCTTTCTTTTCTCTTATGGCCATATCCATGCAGACACTGAAAAACCCCAAACGGAGAGAAGGGGCCCTGCCAGTAAATGGAGGTGGAGCAGAGGAGGAAAAGAGCCGTGGTTGCTCCGCTCCTGCCACTTCTCCCGCTGCCTAAGCACCCCACCTTTAAGCTTGCCAGATACCTTCTGTCGTCCCACAAAGGCTGGTGTTTTATCAGAGGACAGCGAACAAAAACTCTGCAAAGGTTTTTCAGGATGGGGGCTGAGCAGAGCCCCAGGTCCAAGGCCTGGGTCGGTGAGATGCTGCAGGTCGGTGAAGGCACACCAGGTCCCGACCCCAGCCTGGCTGCAGCCCTTGTCTCTGAGGAGCTGTGGTTTATAACACACAAGCAAAATGAGGCATTTGATACCTTCAGCTGCAGGTTACAAAATCATAGTGTGTAACATTTTTTTCTCGGATGAGATTAAATTGTGTAAATTCTGCTGGTCTTCCCACACACACAGAGTGGAATGTCAATCAGAAGATGAAAGTATTGTTAAAATGGGTATTTTCACTGTACACTGAAATTACCTTGGAGAGTGATTTATATTTTATTTCATCCTTCCCCCCCCCTCCCCAAAAAAAAGAAAATCAAATTTCTGTTATTTAAAAGTGCCTTTAATGTTGTGCATTTAATGCACACATAAAAAGTTCACTGTACTTGTTTCTTGGACACTGATAAAGGCAAATAATTCAACATACACTTGACATTTTTGAATGATGAAAGACAACCCAGACAGCTGAAATGGGTCAGAGAGGAATCACAGTTATTTTGAGCAGCACCTCCACGGTATCTGACTGAATGAGCATGGCTACCTTCAACAATGTATCTTTCTTTGCAGTATTCCACCAAGAAAAACAATCCCAGCTTTTAACTCATCCCATAATACTCTATAATTGACCTAAGCAGTGCTTGGGTCAAAGAGTAAAAATTAGGGCAAATGCAATAAGGACAAAAGCCTGTAATTTGTTTGGTTCATTTTTCATTTTTGCACGGTAGCACAGAATAAAACTCTGTAGCCCATCAGATCTTCCTTGTTTTCTAGAGATTTGCTGTCATCTATCCTTAATTACTGCTCTGAAGTGAAAACAGGAGTCACAGTGGGAGCGTTTATGAATGACCACTGTGTGCCAGGGAAAACATCTCACATCTCTTGGCAATGTCAGGGGTTCCAGGCTTTGCTATAGACCTTCACTACTTGCCAGTTAAAAGAACAGGATTTTTTCTTTGATAACAATTGTACTGGGTTTGCATGGCAAGATTTTGGTAGCAGGGGGGCTACAGGGGTGGCTTTGACCCATAAGCCCTTCATTATATTTTCTCTTCTCTGCCCAGATGAGGAGGGGATTGACAGAGCGGCTTGGTGGGTACCCAGCATCCAGCCAAGGTCAACCCACCACAGCAATCAATTCCTAATTCAGTCCAAAATTTTTCTGCTTCTAAGTCCTTCCCAGAAGTTTGTGGTGACCTGCTAATAACCAGGGTCCAGTGGCCTAGAGGTGCAAATTTCTACAGCATCAATGTAGCAATTTGACTTCAGGATGCAGTTGATTATGTTTTGGTTAAAGAGCAGCAAAACAGTCAGCAGCTGCTTATGCTTTGGACTTGGCATCCCTTGAAAAAAAAACACTTTATAAATGGATAAAGGAAATATGAACCCCAATGCTGGTGACATTTCTTGTTTTCCAGGTATATCGTATTTACAGCCCAATCCAAAAGACTGCTCTCAGGCCGTGCTTTGTTAACACCCATTCCTTCAGAAATAAGATCACCACAATAATAAAGAAGGAGTTGCAGCTCACATGCAACACAGGGAGAGGTCCTGGTAGAGTGAAAGGGTTTTATCTTCAACAAAGGAAATAGAGACATAAACATTTCTTTTGCTGCCAGCAGCTGATCAGATAAACTTTCCAGTAACAGGTCTTGAAAGGAAAGACACTATTTTAAGAGTTTGTCAGAAAGCAAGGGCAAGCACAGCAGCTAAATTAGCTATCCACTCATGTCTTGTCTGAACTTGAACGTTATTATTCATTCATGTCATTGTTAGCTTCTGTCTAGTGTGTTTGTATTTTTCCTGTCAATATATGCATAAAACTCTCCAATTAATGCTCATATAAAAGTTTAGTATGAGAAGGGAGAGACTGTTTACACTGTATTTCTAATTACACTAAACCAAATTCCAGATATCTTTCAAAAAGGAAAAAAAAAAAAAATCAAGTATTTTAGTCCCCAAAGTTTTAGAAACGCTTTGAGTAAATACATTGTGTGATCTCGAGCGTTACAGTCATAGGGTTACCTAAAAGTTGTTTGACATCTTTGCAAAACATTATTCCTTTTGACATGGAGATCAACAAAGAAGTTTGATCAACATTATAAACACTTGTAAACATTTAACCAATTCTTTTAAGGCTGAAATAGTATGGACAGGAGAGAACCTCTCTGGGAGCTTGAAGAGTTCTGTATGTTCGGCTGCTTTAAAAATGATAATAAAGCATATTCTGTTTACTTAGATCCCTAATACTGAAAAAACATTTTGGTTTTTATACAATATTAAAATTTTAAAGTATTTAAGTGGTGTAGGAACCCATACTCAGATTTCAAAAGTGAATGGAGAATTTGTGTCTTTTTACCGTTCTTCTCTGAAACTAATTTGTAGGTAAGCTGCTTTGACTTGAGCGTGTTCACAGATATTCCTACTTACTAACTGCTCGTTGTTTCCCGTCTGCATCCTGCTAACAGAGAGTGCTTCCCCTATAAGTGGCCCTGTGTAGCTCACACTGTGATGTGAATTCAAAAGGCAGGGTTGCACTGTCTGTAATGAAAAATTTATTAAAGTTTTAATAGAAGTTAAAAGTAATACTTTTAAAAATCTCATAAGAAACATTAGTATCATATCTGAAAGAAATAATTGCACTACTCATTTAATGGAAAGGAAAATAGCTCATTCTAATTTATTCACTAAGATGATATTCAACAAGCTTAAAGTATAAAAATGTTAATTTTAAACTAAATATTAAGTTAGTGTGCCCAGCATGTGGAGCACATTTCAAGGCTGCAATGAGGCTGAGTGAACAATCTAATTCTTTCTGATACATTCAATTTGATTAAGGATTTAAGAGGCAATAAATATATAGGTCACATTATCTCCATAAAACTGTTCTTTTCAGCTAGAGAAGAAAATAATAAAGTTCAGAGTTACTCGGTTTAACACTACTGAATAAACATTTATGCCCATATAAGAGGACAGATGATGAAAAAGAAAAAGGAAATATTCATTTCATTATTCCCTAAAATGGACACGCTGATCACTTTAAAACATTTCTGGGTTTACCTGAGATGCACTAGGTGTTAACCAGTATATATCCAAGGAAGCTGGCTGTAACCCAGCCAGTTATCTAGAAAGTTGTCCTCTCCGATGTTGTACCGAAGCCTGCCGACTGGAAAGTGGTCCCAGACTGAGGTGCACACCCTGACCATGTGCATGGGAAGGACCCAGGCAGAGACTGGGCCTCTTCCCTCTTGCTCTGTCCCCTCTAAATCGCTTCCATGGCAGGAACTTGGACACCCGGATCAGAAAGGAGCCACGGCGTACCCCAGCCGTGTCCCCAGCTCGGAGCACTAGGACAGCGGGGTGAGCTGAACCACGCTGCTGCCGCACAGTCGAGATGTAATCTCCTGGGCCAGCTCTGGAGCACCAAAAGAAGGCTGTAAACCTCTCAGATGTGCTAGATAAAAGAGCCACCCTTCCTGTCCTCCAAACGAAAGTCAGTAAGGCAGTCGCTTGCACTCTGGGAACGCTAACAGTCAACCCAACCAACGGTTTTAACTACCTTGAAGAGAACGTGATAAATTTTCCAGCCCTTCAACTCCTTAACTCGGGAACATGTGTCTTCCTGAAGGCATAGCTCTTGTTCTCATTTCACAACCTGTTCCTGGGTAACATTGTGAGTGCGAATTTGTGAACCACACACTGCAAAAAGTCAGGTCCTGCCTGGTCTGACATTTATAAATGAATATACAGTTCTCGGGGCTAACATTCTTCCTAAGAAAGAGACTGCAGATTTTTAAAGACAAAATAACATTTTAAAGGTGTTGATTTTTTAAACTGCTGTTTCGTTTCCTCTCCTCTCCGCCTCCTGAGGTATCTCAGAGAGCTAGACATGGTTCAAGCAGATGATACATTTCATCAGGAGAGGTGACAGAAATGAAAAACACACCTAGACACTTCAGAGCTGCAGAAAAAAGAAATCAAGCTCATTCCATAAATTTCCCTTCTAGAAGACACCTCTATTAAAATGTAGGAGCGAAGCCGTGAAATATTGAGGAAAAGGCAATGAAATGTGGACATTATCATAAATCGAGAGACATAAAAATCTTGGAAATAAGATTGTAAGAACAAAGTTCAAACCTTATTAATGCTTCCATTATGGTTTACTGTACATCACGAAGTCTGATTTGCAAAATGTACAACTCCAAACCTGTTTCTGTGAAGCTCTTGAAGACTGCCCTAGTAAATAAGATTCTCAGCTATGATGTAAAATGGTTTGCACAGTAACAAATACAAATTTACAAGTATTTAGCCAAACCCTAGTGTAGATGTAAAGATAATAACAGTCATGTAATCGTTTCCTTTGGCTGGATATGTGGACGTAAACTGATATTTGAAAGTAACTACTATTCTGTCTATTAATGCAGAACAATTTTTCCGTTTTAATACTTCAGTGAATGATGAATATGTCACTGATGAGAGAAGTCAATGCTTCAGAAAACACAGGTGCTGATGGAAATACTTGTCATTTTGTTTAAATTCTAAGACATTACCACAAAGGGCAAAACCCAAATAGATTATATTTGTACCACTTGCGTTGAGGCAATGCCCTCATCACAATTACCTCTCTCCAGGTTGCCACTGAGGCTGGTACTTGCATGGGAGCCAGCCCTGCAAGGCTCATCCCTGCAGGGCAGCAAAGCAGAGGGAAACTCCGGGGGCTAAAACAGCCAGTGGGGACCCCACCACCTTTGTTGCCAGATCTATGTGCTCACCTGCTAACAATCTCATGTAGCAATTAAACAGATTGATACAGGCACTATTACCAGTATGACAGCTAACCTTTCCTTTTATAATTACCTTCCATTTGCTTTTTGCATTACATCTTCCCTTACGTGATCTTACATGATTTCCCTGATAAAACATGACAAGCCATTGTTCTGAATTAGCTGTTGTGCTTTAAATCACAGATTTTATCATTTATGATATTTTGACTACCTGAACCCTCCCTAAAAAACCTTTAAGACTTCTCATCTCCTGGTGACACATGCTTGTGAAATGTCAGCGTTTCCAGCATTTGATCATGTTGTGAGAGGGGTTGTCTTCATAAGCGCTGGAACTCATCAGTCGCCGAGGGTGTCAGCTAACGTTTCTCAGCATCATTATTTCTATGTCATCTAAAATTCCCTAGTAACAAGTCTTTAAACACTGGCAGCAGGGAGGTGGAATAATGTAATTTGTAATTTAAAAACTATATAAAATGGGACAAGTTGTAGAGTATTTGAGGGGATATTCTCATCTCAGTGCGCTGGGCTAAAGCAGCTCTTGCATTAGCGCAGGGGGATACAGAACGTGCGGGGCTGAAAATGCATCATTTGCATAAGGCAACTGTTCTCAACTGAAAACCCAAGGGCATCAGAAAGACTTGAAGGCAGAAGACCACAACATCCTTGCTGGCGGCACTACTCCATGTTACGGTGGTGCCGGCCTGTCCTGTCAGCAGGGCATGGGCACAAGGCTACAGAGACCCCATGGAGCCAGTGGTGGTGCCTGGTGGGCTGGGCGGTCAGGTCCCTCGCCCCAGGCTCATCCTGACGCACTCCACCTCTGGAGGTGG
The DNA here is from genome assembly GCF_000690535.1 of Cariama cristata. Lineage (NCBI taxonomy): Eukaryota > Metazoa > Chordata > Aves > Cariamiformes > Cariamidae > Cariama > Cariama cristata. The sequence continues at coordinate 86,726 of NW_009630430.1, forward strand.
TCAGTGACGATGGACAGCAAGGCTGAAGCACTTCTAGCTACATCCCACAGGGCAGCTTCAACAGGAGTAAAACCTAAGCCCAGCACAAGCCTACTGTTTCTAAATTGTGAAGGTATTTGCTGTTCAACAGCCTGACAACTGAGATGATCGTCAAAATATTCATTGTTTGTTTGACATCAAATTAGTGAGAGGGGAAATGTCATCAAAAAAGTTGTATTTTTGATAAAAATGTTGAAACTAAAAATGGGCAGTTAGTTAATATTAGAAATTTCCATGACAAAACCACAGTTTCCAGCTCTAACCAGGAGTGATTGCATGCATGCAGCATAAGTTGTGGAATCAAGTTCAATTAAAATAAAAAATAAACAAATAAATAGACAAAGTTCTAATTAGTCTTAAATATATTCCACAGATGTCCATTTAGGAATAATCATAGTGATGAGGCTATTAAACAATCTCTCATGAACTCCTTGATTCAAGATATATTAAATAGATTGGCAAAGCATCTTTGTAAACTGAAATGCACTTCTCTGCAGTGCCCTTTTCTCCATTTATTGTGAACATTAGAGGAAACAATACATGTGAAATCTTCACCTAAGACTATGCAGCTAAGGAAATGTTAAATTGTGTGATGTTTTAGTTTGGATTTGCCTTATTGTGTCATTGTTTAAAGCACCATACAACTTACTATTCATTAGTATTCATGCATTGTTATCTCTTAAGGCTTATGAATATTTCAGCAATAGTCTCTGAATGCCTGTTATGAGCGAAGGTGATTGTGGGAGAAACATCTGTTCAGTTTTGGATGCCCTTGCTCAAGAAAGATATAGTCAAGATTGAAAAACTCCAGAGACACACAACTAAAATGGTGATTTAAGTTGCAATTACTTAGTCTAAAGGAAAAAAAAAAAAAAAAAAGTAAACTAATAACAAAAAAAAACACACAAAAAGCCAAATCTGATCTACAAATGGGTGAAGAGTTGACAACCCTCTCCTCCTCTAAGCGGATCCTCAAAACTCAGAACAAAAGCAAGGGCAAAAGCAGGTTAACATGAAATAAAAAAGGCAAAGTGCTTGAAAATAGGCCAGTGTAAGAAGCAGTTGTAAAGAATAGTGAGTCAAACCTGTCAATCCAGTCCCTTGTGGTGCAGAATTGCCCCCTCCCTGACTTTATTAACCTGTCCATGTGTTAGGCAGCAGGACCAGGCAAGACTTTCTTGGAGCGGTAGCGTACACAGGCCTGCAGATCTGCTCTTCTGGCTTTACACTAAATCAATAGAGATGGGAGCGTCACTTTTTCCTTTTTATTTTACTTGTCCCCAGAGTGACTATTTGTCTTAATAACTAACTGCTGCCCAGAGTCCAGGAGCAAACCATTAGTAGGCAAATAGCAACCAACAGCAGCATGTTCCAGGAAAGCCAGGGGAATTTCACATGTTCCTTGGCTCAGTTTGGAAGGAAAATCACAGCTTTCTGCGAGGGCTGCAGTGGAAAACCAGGACTCTGGAAGAATTTATCTGGCCTGAAGGTCACAAAGCAGCAAACTCAAAGCAGACTGAATCGGAAGAAAAGAGAGGTAGGAAAGAAAAAGTAGCAGCTCAGCTAAGTGGGAGAAAATTTTGGATTTCCTACTCTTCCTCAGCTGCACTGCAAGGTTTCAGGCTTGCGGGAGCTCAGTTTCTCTCACTGTAAGATATCCTGGTTTGTGGCACTGCCAGCCCAGGTCTTTTCTTCTGGTTACGGTATTTCCAAATGATCTTACGGCAGCAGCAATCTATTTACCAGCCAAGGAATTGCACCCGGTTTCAAAACTTGCAGAAGTGGCATTAGACTGTGTCAGACAAAGTCAGACCTCATTGAAAGTGAAGAATTCTACGCGAGTTACTCTTGCGACTTTGCAGAGACTTCTCACTGATATTGTTTTGTTTCCTAAGCATGAGAACTAGTGATTGTCTGATCTGGAAAATTCACAAGGGTGGTGTCTGTCGGTGATATGAGGACAGCTGAAACTTAACTGTGTTGTTTAATAGCTGTTCTTCTTCTGAGACAGGCAGTAGAAAGATTACAGTGGAAATTTGCTCTTAGTTTCTAAAAAAAGATGAGAGTCTCTGAAGTGCTAATGTTATACATTATAAAATCCTAAGCTAACTCTATAAAGAGAATTTGAAACAGGCATTAGCTGCAGTATTCTTGTTTCCCCGATCAGCTGCTCTGACTGATGAGCTTCTTCACCAGTTCGCGTATGTGCAAACGTCCCCACGGTGCTGTCGACGTTTCCAACCATTCAAGCCTCTCCTGGATGAACGGCATTGAGGGAAAAAGAAAATATAGTCTTTTTGCTCATTAATCTTTTGGCCTTTCTGAGGTGAAAGTCAGAGCCACTTCCTAAGTGGATGGTCATGGCATGGACATCTGTCCCCCAGGAACATTGTCTCAACAAGCATGGTAAGCTTTTGCTGCAGGGAATTTCCTGGAGGGATTCCCAACCTACTTCCCAACCAGCGCTCCCTGCAGAGACCTGTTTGAAAATGGGCTTTTCCTCCTATGTAGTCATCCTGAAAGAGTGCAGACGTTTTAAGAAGCCGACCCTAAACAAATCTTCTCATCCTTCAATAGAAAGATCCTAAAGTAATCTTCTTGTTTTGTAATAGAAAGAATCAAAATATTTTTCTACATCTTCTGGTCCAAAATGATCCAGGCTAGAAGGTAAACAGTCCGTGCTGAATAAGACTGATGACAAAAATAATTGCTATTACTACATGGTTCAACACACAAGTTCCTAAATGTTGATCATGTCTTTGCTTAAAAAAAACAACAGTGACTCTTTCAAGATGATTAATAAGACACTTGCAGACTTTTTTTCATTTTCAGTAAGATTCTGTCAGCATCTCAGTTTGTTGAAAACAATTGCTATTTTTTCCCAGATTGTTGTTCTAAATAACACTTTTGGTAATCAGACTTTTTTTCCATATTTTAGAATTTTCCATTTTTGGTAATTAGAATATTTGCCATATTAAGACAAGGAAATCTCTGCCTCTCTTGGCTGAAGAGAAAGAATATCCAATCAAAATAAAGAGAACAAGACCTTTCCTTCATTTGAATTCCAGGTGATGCAAGCATGGTGTTACCTGACTGCTATTTGCCCAAGTGCAAAATTGGTAATAAACAGAGACAACCTCCTGTACTATCCTAGCATTTCTGTCACTTCATGATCCATTTGACAAAGGTAATTCTGAAAAAAAAACAACACTCGGCATGTTTGCTGAGGTCTTCTGGAAAGTAGCACTAGGGTAGAAACTTAGAGGGTTCAGGAAATCAGGACCTGGTAAGGGAACTTTCATTTAACGTCATCATTATTGCCATATCAGATATTAGTTCAAATGTCACTAAGAATGAGCACTCTAATATTTACCCAAAACAGAGCTATGAGGATAAATGGGAATAAATGAATTTGATGTGCAAATTGCCTAGATTTTGAAGCAGCAAAGCTACTAAGAAGATGAATCAAGGTGTGGAAGACAAAGGCACGGGAGAAAACAAAAATATCCTGGGACTGGTTTCAGCTGAAAGCTGCTGTCTGCCAGGAGGTAGGAGGCCTTCGGTGATTAAGCTGCTTAAATCAGAAGCAGTTTCCTTTGCTGATTCAGCAGTCTTGATCCACCGAGCAAAAGTGATGCTTCAGAGTAGGTCGCTTGGCGGAAGCCTCCTCCCCTCCCGCGCCTGGTGCCAGGGAGCAGGGGGTACCCCCGCCACGGTCTCCTCCCGGCCCGGCCTTTGACCGCCCGAGGAGCGGGGTGCAGCGGCCAAAAGGGGTGTCGGGCACTGCCATCTGCCGCGTCTCCGCACGAGCTGCGACGCGAAACTCCAGCCCAGAAAAAGTGGAACTTCAAAGAAAACGATCACTGCGTGTTACTCGCGTCGTGCTTCCAGAGGGGATTGCATAAGGGCAGGGAGAACAAATCCAAACCAAGGCACAAATAAATACAAATTGTGTCTGTGGCCACTAAAGGTCCCCAGAGACTGCCTGTATTTTTTCATTCTGAAAATAAGGATTTGATGTGTATTATCACATTAATGAATATAGCATATATAAATAAACTAGAACAATCTTCAGTGTCATAAGATGCCTGTAAGAGTATTTTGATGTCTTGCTGACTTTCAGCCTATATGAAAATTTATGTTAACCCCCAAGAGTGAGCCTCAGAAATACATTTGCCTGCATTCCAGCTCAGAATCTCCCCAGGGCAGTAGCTATACTCTATTTATAGATCACCAGTTAGCCGATAATCTGAGGGAGCAGCTGCCCTTTCGAAGTGCTAAGAGCAGACCACAGAGTGTTACATGACAGTCGGAGAGTGAGAAAACACATAGACTCAGTGCGGTGCAGGACTTTGTGAAGGAAATATGGGATTTTTCCAGGAAACCTTGGGGATATTGGCAGCTCTGCCACATTCCTGCCAGTTTCAGTAGGACAAGTCACAACATCACATTCTTCTCTCTGTAAAACAGGGATAATCCAGTGGCATCTTGGTGCAGTATGTTCTAGATCTCCTTTGGAAAAAGCTAAAAGATCTGTTCATTTAAAACACAGGCCTGTTTTCCATCCAGGTGCTGTATCCTCTCCGGCATACTGTCACGGATCTATTCTATAACACGGTTTGTAGCCCCATCTGGTTTTTTCCTTCTTCATGGCATTTTTCTCTACCCGAACATTGTACTGATATACAAAGAATTCCTACTGGAGAAATAAAATTTCCTTACAGTTTCCACACTACCCACTCTGCCTGATCCTACCAGTCCTCAATCTTATTTTTGCTTCAGAGTAGCAAAGGTCAAGTGATGAAAGTTGTTTCAGCACTTGTCCAAGTTAGAGATGAATAACCACACATTCAGCAACATATGAAGTCAGAATGAATGATAATTTTAAGGTTATTTTATCTTCGTGATTACTTCTAATACTTCTTCATTATGTCTTGGTACCTCACTGCCTAAAGTATTCTACATCCTAAAATTATTTGCCATTCTTACCAGGGTATAACTTTGTAAGGGTGGTTTTTTTTCTTCAGTGCAACTCCTATGACCATGTGTGGATAATAATAGCTCCAATGATGTTGGTACTTTTTTTTCAGATTGTGGCACATGGCATTCTCACACTTAACCTAGAGAAATATGAACTACATGAAACTGCTATCCAAGGGTGTAAAATGGGCCGTGAACCATACCAGAGGAGCTACATGCAGCTGCTATCAGGATGGAGCTCTGTATCTTATGCAGCCCCACAAGATACACTTAGCGTCCACTGTCACACAGCGTTCTCACGATTTCTGGGTGATGGACAGAGAGTGGGCTTACCACCTCTGCAGAGATGGGAATGCATTGAAAGATAGATATGGAATTCAAAATGGTCATGACAAATCAGAGGCACAGACCTACAGAAATACAACGTTATTCAAAGGAGATGTGCACAATTTACTGTAGTTTGGTAAGGACAGTAGGCTGCCCAGGTGCTGGATGGCAGATGACAAATCAGCAATCCTGAAAATAAAGGAGCTGGCATTTACTGCAGATCACAAGCTAAACATGAGTCAACAACATCATGCTACTGCAAAAAAGAGAAACATCATACTGGGGTGAATAAATAGAAACGTAGTCGGCAGCACTGGCAGGATCATCTCCCCATCCTACGCAGCACCGGTCAAACGTCAGCCGGAGTACTGCACTGGGTGCTGTTCTTAAAGAAAATTTTAAATGTGTTGGTAAGAGTCCCAAGGAGGCTGATGATAGAATGAGGTCTGGAAAACAGTCTGGGAGGAAGAAAAGAGGGTATTTGACCTGTTCAGCCTGTAGCAGAAAAGACTGAGAAGGAACATGAGAACAGCCTGCACACATAAAAGACTGCTGTTTAGAAGGGATAAATTTGTTCTTTGTACCCATGTTGAAGGAAACAGGAGGTAAGGGGATAAAATTTCAATGAGAAAGATTCATATTGCACTCCAGAAAATTGTTTCTGACAGTAAATAACTAATGAAGTGCTGGAGAAATCTGGAGTCACCATCCTCAGAGATCTTCAAAAGCACATTAGGCAAATATCGGTTAGAGAGATGGCAGTGGTATCGTGGATGCTCTTTCTATTAGGTCAGCGGGATGGGTGATATGGCACGACACCTTGAAGTTCCTTTGAGCCCTTCTCTGCAGTGGTAGCTCAAGAAAAAAGATCAAGAAGATGGTTGAGAAGTAGTCGAAGGCAGCACTGTCTTTCTGACTACCCATTAACAGAAAAGAGAAAATGAGGAAAAGTAAATATGGGATGTATGATGGGAGTATACGATGTACAAGGAGTGCCTGAGGGAACAGGGTCTGCTTAAGCCTGGAGCGAAGGGAGCTGTCGGGTGGTCTAACTGCAGCCTTTCCGCAGCCCAAACGGGGCTGCAGGGAAGACGGAGCCAGGTGATTTAGAGGTGCCCACCAAAAGCAACGAGTGCAGGCTGCAACAAGGGGAAGGTTTTGCAGTGACGATGGTTGAGCACTGCGACAGGTACTCGGGGAAACTGTGAAATCTCCGTCCTTGAAGATTTTCAACGCTTGGCCGAATGAGGCTGTGAGTCAGCAGGCAGTCCAAGCAACTTTAAAATCCTGCAGGACGCTGGGAGGAATCGCTCGGTTTCTTTGAGTTTTGGGGCTGGGGATGCTTGGTTTTGTTTGGTTTTGCAAGGTAGGGAGGTTGTTTGGGTTTTGATTGCTAAAAAAGAACCATGGTGGCAAGAACTCCTTTGTAATCCAGCAGTGTTTGCAATAGGGATTTGTACCGAATTACAGAGGGTGAAACCTATGCAAACGCCAGCTGCAGCCGCACCCCAGCCAGGGGTTTTATTGAAAGCACTGACTGCAATGCACATGAAACACTCCCTTATTTCTACCTCAGGTAGTAACCAAACTCAGCGGTAAGGGCACCTCTGCCCTGACCTGTAGGACTTGGCACTAGAAAGAATCCACCACGTTGGATTTTTCTTCCCTTCAAGTTTTTTTCCATGGGAAAAGCTCTATTTTGTCTTATTTACTGCTGATCACAATCTTTATCTTTAAAGAAATCTGTTTCTTATATCCAGGGTAGTTAATTCCATTGTGTGTGTGCTGCATTCCTTGTTGTTAAAAGTTTCTTCTAAGGACCCAACAGCTGGCATTGATTTTTTTTTTTTTCAACAGCATTCCAAAAATATTACTTTGGGGGCTGGGGAAAGAACATGTGTGAAGAATTAAATGAACTTAGAAAAATATCCAAAAGCTGTGGTTGCCCAGTGCTGGCATCATGCCAGCCTTGACACTATCTCTAACTCAATGGCAAACTGTTTGCAGGGATTTTTCTGATATCGTTTCCTTACATCCATTGCAAAATCCCTTTTTATAAGATGTAAGGTTCTATACTACGGATCTGGGAGCTATATTAAAGGATCTTGTTACAGGACAGAAACAAGATAGCTAGAAAGCTGGAGTGGAAGCTAAACATTTACAGGGAATCCAAAGGGATTCCACAGAGATTGTATTTCAGTGGTTTAAAGTATTGTGTATGTTTACAAAAAAACTCTGATAAAGAATTCAAACAAGCATACCAAATACTATGCCATAATTCAGCTAAATAAAAAAAAAATATGGAGGAGTAATGAAAAAGACAAATTCCTCTGTAAAAGCTTCCCTCATATCTGCTACAAGTCAACAGCAAATACCATCCTTGCACTCACTTATTTGTTCCCAGATTCATTTCTCTTACCTGAGAGACCTATAGTACAGAGTCATCTCAGACCTGCTTTGTATGAATGCAATGAGAGAGGCAACCTCACAGGGTGATGCACTTTGAGTGAGAAGAAGATGTGCATTTTCCTAGACCGAGTACAGAAAGATCTGAGAGACACTAAGCTCCTACTCTGACTGTTGAGTTAGATGCATACAGGTGACGAGAATAAATGCAGCCAACAGGCCTATCTACATCATATGGAATAGCCTTTAAAGAGGGAGAAAGTTCATGTCTCAGTAAATGCAGCCTCTTGCATGAGCCAAACTCTCAACCAGGTTTTGACTGAACCTGAAGGTTAAGTCTTCAAGACAGCGTAAATTAGTGACGGAGAAAACGAGAGATACGTATTTTGTTTAACAAAAGAAAAATTACCCCCTCCCTAAACCCACAAAAAACCCAGTCATGCAGTGCTGTAAGTTCAAAATGAAGTGCAAAGCAAAATAACTCTTCCCCTTTGGACTGTCAGCATTCTTCTTCAGCTTTCCGTTTGTTTCATATCTGAGGAAGAAAACCTCCCTTCATTTATTTGTGTAGCCACACTGATGCCAGGACTTTCCACAAAAACTCTCCTCCTATTGCCTCTGCACTCCACCTGGTTCAGCTTAGGCCCACTCGTGAGGAATGATACCCCAAGGGGTGGTTCCCCACGGAGCAGAGCGCAGCCAGCTGCTCTCCTGCATCCCTGCCACGCCTGGGGATGTGGGGCTGAACCCTGACAACGCGCACGAGCTACAGCTCACAGGGTTGTCACTGGCCTCGTTTCAAACACCCTCACCATGGACACAGCCGCCGGGGTCTTTACCTCTCTGAGGCAGAGAAGTTGCTACCAACTCACATGATACTCATTTGGTTACTTTAAACTAGCAAAACGAACTCTGAATAGCCTACTTTTAGCACCGTTCCTGTCTCTTTACACTGTAATTACTGTGATGTATACCACAGAGCAACTGAAATTACGGAGACAGCATCAGGGAAAGTGGAAGGAAAATATCAAAGTATGCGTTAAAAAAAATCCACTTGACATATTTGCAAATCACCTTTCAAAACTATAACATTGATGGCATTATGGTTGTTGATTATTATTAGCCAGCATATGTTTGTCATGAGCAATACGACCAGAAGAAAATAAGGCAGTTTCTAGAATGGAAAATAAAATGTGACCCCAAAATACACTAGAATGGACTGATTCTGTTTTCAGAGAATGGTTTCAAAGAGAAAGGGCACTGACTTATAACTGATTTTCCTTGTACATGCTCTTAACTGGTGGGAAACAGTTATTTGATGTGGAAGAAAACAAAGTTAAGCCACAGATAAAGCACACAGCTGGACAGACATCACTCTTGCTCAGGTCAAGGCATCGAGCCTGTGGGTCTGGACCAGCGAGGTACAAGGCCAGGCACAGGCACGGCCATCACACAGTGCAGGCAAGGACCGACTTAAAGACAGCTCCCAAGGCAAGGCGGGGGAAGCTGCCGACACGACTTCTCTTGGATGAAGCTGGACCACATCTCCTGCAGTGGCCGGGCAGGATGAACACCATGCAGCCCTGCCGCGACTGCTGAAACCTCTGCTGTCATGGTACACAGGGACAGATCGTAGGGATGAGCACGGCATATTGTAGGGGTTGATGAAGCTCCTTGAGTTATAGCATAAAGGTTTCCTAGTAGCCAATTCTTCTCAGCAAAAAGATGTTTTGGATATGTCTGAGCTAGCATTACTTCTTTTCCCTAGTTTCTTGTGCTTCAGCAAGAAATTCAAGTATTCTAAGATACTGCAAGGAAGACTGCTCTAACGTTTTGACAGCTGTGAAATACATCATGCTGTTTTCACAAATGGCTTGTCATGGTCTTTACTCAGAAGATTTCCCAACTAAATTTTGCAAACTCATGGGTCTTTGATAAGTATCAAATCATGTAAGAGTTTATCTCTAAGGAGCAGACAAGTCCTTTGATATCAGCCAGTTTATTACCTGATGCAGGATTTATTGAGTGCTTCCACAAGGGTTCTCCACCCCTCCTTACTCTCAATGCATTTATATACCTTTTAATATATAAATGCTGGGACATACTGCGTAGGAAATATTTGGCTGTTCCATCTTAGAGAAAAATTTGCACTCTTCCAGGAATCCTTCTGCCAATCCCTCAGCTCCATCACAAGCACACAGACTCATAATGGCTGCTGCCCACCAGCAGTCAAGTAGTTGCCTCCTTTCACATGTAAACAACACTCAAGTTTAATCAGCCTTTAACCTGTCGGTAGCCCTTCGGTAAGAAAACTATCCATTTTATATTTCATTACTCATGGTTTCAGCAGAGCAGGTCAGGATCTGCTAGTTCTGTGAATAGAAAGGGATTCTGTTCAGGGGTTTTTTGGAGTTTTTTTTAAGGCCACAAAAAAGGAAAAAGCATGAGTGTGTGTGTGTACAGGTGAGTGTGTGAATGAGTTCCACTGGAGTCAGCCAGCTGGAGGAGAGGCATTAATCTGCGTTGCAATACATCATTAAGCAGGTACTAGAAAGCACCACTGCCGATTTTTTTAACCTTTTGTTACATCTCTTCAACCTGCACAGGACTTCACACTTCCAGAAAACCTCCAGACCCAGGAACACAGCAAGAAAATAGAAAAACTTTCAAAAATAAGTTTAAAAAAACAGAAAGGTTGCCTGTTCTCATGGCTGTTCAGTTCATGCATCTACTTGGCTTTTGGGAACCGCAACAACCTAGGAAAAAAGTTCCCACAAGCAACCCTAGTTGCTTCAAAAGACAAGATATAATATTAGATAGATAAGTTAAAACTCTTAATTCAAAGAGAAGGTGCAATTTTTTTAGTTGACCTCTAGTCCACCTCAATTTTTTTACATCTATACCTAAAAAAAGAGCCTGATCTAACTGAACATGCTTATTGTAATCAGTGCAAAACTCCCATGATTGTGATAAGTATGTGTAACAACAAACTAGAAGGACTGGAAAGTGACCCAGAAAATTAATTACAAAAAGCAAAACTGCTGAATGTTTATAAAAAACGAACTAATCCAGTGCACCTCTTCTGCCCTTTGACGCTCCACAGCTTCTATGAGGGCAAAGTGTAGACTTACATGTGAGTACTGCTTTAGGTGACTTGTGAATTTTGGAAATACGTGAAGTGCTCCCCATGTTTTTAGCTTGGTTTTGTCACAGTCACTGCTGAGTCTTTACTGAAATGTCAGTCTTATTTTGCTCTTGAAGCAAGTACCACACAACGCAGTGATCCCGTCTTTCTGTCCGTGTGTCTACGTAGTGCACTAGCAGACTGGGTCAACCGCAACAACCTCCGTGTTACTCTTTCAGCTACTGATAGGTACCACTTCAGTGCCTGTGCATGGTAAGCTATAGACTTGGGATCAACCAACAGACGAGAAAAATCTCATAAAAGAGAGGGATGTATTTCACCAGCATATTTGATACAGCTAGAGCAGCAAGATGCAGACAGACTCAACGGGTCATGTCCACAGGCTGCTGTTGGCAGTCAGCTTCTCTGGCTCTGAATTCACAGTACACCAGCGTCTAAATCTGAGATGGTGGTTAAGACTTAAACCCTGAAAAATAGCTAGGTGCCTCCAGTGGTTAAGATAGTGGTTAAACCCTGAAAAATAGCTAGGTGCCTCCAGAGAGGAGCTCACCTGAACCTTGAGAAGAGAGGAGTTGCTGCAGTTCAGTAAGCTCAATCCCATTCCACGTGCCTGAAAACTTTCACATTTCCCTTGCTGTACCCTGTGAGCTGGTAGAGGATCCCAGCAGCCCTTCAACCAGCCAGGACATCACTGCTTGACACACAAACAGCATTTTGCATATCACGGATGCCTTCCCCTTGTTTTCTCACTGCCAGACTCAAGCTAAATGTGGTGAAGTAATACTCGGAGGGGGATCACCTCTCACGAGAACCCCCCTGGCTACCAAAGGCATCCACCTCCCCTCTCACTGGCGGCGAGGCCCTTCAAAATAAAGCCTGCTCACAGCAAACCCAACAGGCAGTCCATTAAGTAGCCGGAATCATCAAAATCTCATATTCCCAGAGCTCGTCTCTCTGTGCTAGCTCCCTGCAGGGTCCAGTTGAAGGGCCCATTCCAGTGTCACCCCGCAGGCAGCGTTGAGAGCCCATCTAAGCGCAGCTTCCCCGACGGCCCCCAAAGCTGTCAGCCCTCGGGGAGATGGGGGCTGGCAGCACCCGCAGGCGCAGGTTGCAGGCAAAGAACTGGCTCCCAGATATGCACAGCCTCGTGCCTCGGTGCCCTTGCAGCAGCCCATCAATCTCTCATCCCCGCTGTCAGAAATCGCCTGCAGTTTTTCTCTAAATGCTCGCACCTTCACCTCCAAGAATAAGAAAGCACTAGTGCTTGGGACTCAGCAATTAAAGTCACAGGCTGCTCCTTAGCTGATGGTTAATGGTGTCCCCAGCAAGACCTCTTCCCTTCCCCAAGCCTCCTGCCCTGCCACCGGCTCAGCAGACATCCCCTGCCCCTTCTCCTCCCCCGGAGAGGCAGGATCAGACCTCACGGTCCCCCAGCCCCAGCCCTGCACCCCAAGCTCGGTCCATGGCAGCCCCCATCCCCGCTGGGGCAGCGCTCCCTTGCGCAGCCGGGGCTATGACACTAAGGGGTACAGCCCGCGCACCCCGCCGCTACCGAGGGCTGTCCGTGTGCCCTGCTACTTGCTCACACGACTGTTTAGCCCAACAGTGCCTGCTACTGCTCTCCATTCCTTTTCAGGCCTCATTTCACAGTAGTTACTGTTCTCTTATTTCATTAGCAGCAGTAAAACTCTTTGATGAAGTTACATCACACAGTGTCTGCTTTGGCAAAATCCTGAAGAAACAAAAGTCATTAAAAGTGCACAAGCATTAGCAATTCATGTCAGGGGAAAAAACGTCTTTCCTCACCTACAGCAGACCCATACGGCTTTACACCTCAGGGCAACGCCGTCCAGAGACCAGCCTGTCTCGGGCTGCGGTAAAGGCTGACAGCCCAGGCTGCCAACCGCGCCGGCGGGGCCGCTGGCACGCCGCGGGGACAGCTGCCTGTCCTACTGTGGAGGTGGTAGCTTCCAGCAGAGAGACAGGGCAATGGTTGGGGAACCACAGCATCTTTAATCGTCACAGCCAGACTTAGCACAGCTGCCCTGGAAACCAACAACGTAGAAAAACTACAGTGTCATTTTAGGAGATACTCAGGAACCACACATGTTATTGCAATTGCCTTTAGTCCTCCTCCTGAAAAAACCCCAGCTAATTCAAAACTCCCCTCTAGCAAGCTAATGAAACAAGTGTTGTAATACCTCGCAGGATCTAGGTCACGACTCATGTGAGGCACCATTTAAGTTCACCGGTGGTATCTCGGTGAAGACGAGCAGCTCCCACAACTCAGGGCTTGCAGCAATGGGTCAGCTGAGATCCACAGACCTACAGACAGTCACATACTGATTTTGCATTACTGGGGAGGGTAAAAAAGCTCTGACATTTGCTACTACTACATCTAAGAAAAAATGTAAACCGATAGAAAGCCAAAGGAAACACAGATGGCTTCTGTTTAATATGATGCCATATTGGAATTTAAAAAGGTCTTGTGCTGTGCTGTGTGACTTGTTTCACTTGGAAATGAAAACTTCTGGATCCCTCTCATTTCCTCTCCCCTAAGCTAATGGCAGCAAACATTTTAAAGAAATTGCTCCCACTAAGTTTCACTCACTATTAAATTACAGACAATTTGCAATGCAGGTCAGAGCCCTGGAGGGCTGTTTCCACATAGACGTTAGTCTGGCTACCCTGCTGAAGCTAATGAATCAACAAAATTTGGTAAAATTTATTTTTGTTAATTTATTTATCCTTATTTTTTCTGGGGACAAAAAGGCTGAGTCCCTCCAGACCTTTTTCAAGGGGGATTAAATCCTTGCTAAAGGTATTCTGAGCTCTGGGAAAAAGAACAGAAGAACAAGCTTACTAACAGGCGTTTCAGAACCGGTGGAAGTAGAAGAGCATGTGCCGTGTTTGCAGATCTACGCTCCTGTGCCCTCTGCAAAGTACACACAGTATTTCTTTTCATCTTAGGCAGGACCCATAAGTCAGATTAAAACCCTAATGATGTTTTAGCTGTCCATATCCAAGAATTCATAGCTACACTTGGCTAATGTCTAAGCATCAAGATATTGAAACTGCATTCTCAATACATTCCCTACTCAACACCTTCCCTTAAGTTTTGTTGATGGAGGATACATGCTTGACCCTGCTGCTGCTGGTGTGTTTTGTACCTGACCCCCAGAAGGGTTTTCAGTGTCCATAACCCCTCTACTCTTTACCAGG
>NW_009630430.1:100875-101694 GCF_000690535.1 Cariama cristata
ATCTGCAAGGCATTTTCTGGGTATGATCAGCCATTTGTGACATGCCCGCAACACACAGCTGGTGCCATTGACCGTTCTTTCCACTAAGCAGTCCTGTTGATGAAGTATCGACACAAGTCAAATAAAACTCTAATGCCTCTTTTGAAGTAGGGATTTTAATAATAAACTCTTTCCTTATGTTATTGTTCCCAAACTAGCAGATTATTATCTGCTACTTATTTACTAGTTGTTCACAGTGCTTCTCTTTCTTATTGAATATTCACGGAGCCACAAGCATGGAAATCTAGAGCTCAGTGGGAAATACGTTTATCAGAGTCTTGGTTCACATTTAATTCAGCAATGAACATTTTGTAAAGATGGAACATCCTCATCTGAAGACAGTGCAGTGGGTCACCTTGGGATAAGCAGCCAAACCCTGCTTAAGAAAGGTCTCGTGTGAAGTAATAAATCCTGTTCCCAACCAGGCAGAGAACGAACTTGAACTCATACAGTGTCATAGATGGGATCTTTAACCTCACAGGTAAAGGAGGAAGATTTCCTTAAAAGATTTCCTTAAGCAGTTCTGTAGGAGACTATGATAGCACACCAAGGATACATGCAAAGCTGTGCTCCAGTAATTTAGAGAGTAAAATCCTTGTGACATACCCTTTGAAAGCAGAAGCAAAATTTAAGTAGTAACAGAATTGGGAGTGACTTTAAAAGTTACATTGGAAGTTTTATTGTTGAGGCTTGGGAGGTTTGTATTTGTAACACCAGCCATGAGTCTGGAGCATCACGTTCAGGGTTGTAAAGCTTCAGGCTGAGCCCTGAGACCTAGAG
>NW_009630431.1:0-54165 GCF_000690535.1 Cariama cristata
ACCTAAATGATTCTATGATTCTATGAACTTGCTCAGATGCCTTAAACCCACATCTCCAAAGACTTTAAGATAGTACCTACTTCGTCTGCATGAGACCTCACTTTCAGCTTCAACTGTCATTGATAAAATGGGGATATGAGTGTCATCGTGTATAGTATATAAGCCCTTAAAGCATCAGCAGTCTCTTCTTACATCCATATATTGCTCTAGCACAGTGAGACCAAAATATTAGTTAAGCTGGGACCACTGTAGGAATAAAAATTACTCTAACCTGGCTCATAGTGCCCCAAAATGAAGGACACGTTGCTTTTATTAATCCTCTCTCTACTAAAACTCTGCTTATATTTGCTGCAAAATGTTGAATCCAAGTTCCAGTTCAATGAAAGACCAGTGGTAGGGAGGTTGAGAAATGACCTTGAAAAGTTTGTTAGACTTTCCAAGGATGGAGAAGGGGTGGAAGGAGTAATCACAGTCTAGTTTACAATGGAGATTTCAACCTTCAGCGCTGTCTAGTCCTTTCATCACAGTGAATAATGGCAAGGCACTGTAATTGGGAGGCTGTATGGACTTCTCTTTTTCAGATATTTTAGGGGCAGCATAAAAAGCTGACTGCTCCCAGGAGGCACGATCAGTTCTCAAAACTTTCAACTTGGAAAGCTGAGCTGAATTAATTACAGTTTATGTTCCAAAGGAAAATAAGACCTCTGATGTGCCTTATTTGCTTGATGTTCTTTTTCTTTTCAGTTGACGACCCCTAGGTGGCTTTCCTTTCAGTCGCAGCTCCTTTGTTTTTTGTAGTTTCTTTCTTTATTAATTAGAAGGTCTGACACTTATAGCGCAAGACATTTATCAGCGTGGTACAATTTTAATTAATCTTGCAATGAAGCTACTTGAGGTGAACTTATAAAAGGTCTCATATAGCAAAAATAACACATAGCAATGCAAACGGTGACACAGGACACCTACGATTCTGGTGTACTTGACAGGATGTGGGATGTAGCCTGGTGCAAGCTCATACTGCATAGCTGTGCTCTCTGGGACAGCAACACAACCAAGGTGCGCTCCTACACAACATACAAACTATATCCTGTAGACACTGAGCTCTCTAAATACACTGAAAAGGAAACATTTCTGCAAAGATGAAGATCTGGATTCCCAGTAGGTTCTTCCTGCCTCTGAAAGGAGCTTGGATATCCTTTGATGGCTAATTAAATAATAATAATAATAAAACCTACTGAGACCACTTTTTATCTAGTCTTTTTGTAGCAATTTGTGAAGAACTGGCAAATTTCAGTCCTCTAGGACTTCTTTTTCGTACATGTATCATCCACACCATACAAGTGGATTTTGACTCAGAACGTTCAAACCCAACATCACTAGGTGTTGGAAAAGTCCCTGTTCCTATCTAAATTTCTTAACCATGTCTCACTAAGGCACATGTAAATTACCTCAGAAAATGAGGTTCAGAAAAACTGTCTACAGCTATTGAGGATAAATCGAGCAACACCATATGTTAAACTGTAGGTAGTTTGGATAGGAGCTACATAGCCAGTCCCAACTACGTTCACAAATTTCTAATTACAAGGTGGAGATTGCACAATCAATTGCATCTAGATTGAGGAATGGCAGATTTACAGTCTTTCAAAACTGAATTATCTGACTCTTCTGCAAGTACTCTGATGTTCATAGTGCAGACATGGTCAATCTAGATGTGATCAAGGGAAAATAAATCATAATATATTTTTTTTAGATGGAAATAACAGGTGGGAATGGCCAACATAAGAAATTAAAAGTTCTCCACCCCTTGATGTCTTCTTGTAAAAAATTGTATGTATTTTTGGAAGTTAGATGCAACACAGATGATTGGGTTCAACATAAATCTAATTCGGTGAAATCCTGGAGCATACAATTTATATTTGATGAACAATTGATATCTTCTTGACCTGAAGCTGTAGAAAGCTGGATCAATCGCATTCATGGCTAAGCCATCTTACCTTTGAAAATACTTGGTACTTACAGAAGTTTGAATGACTCACTCCCTATTTTGATCTTCTCATTCTCATTGCTCTGTAGTCTGTCCTGATTATGTTCTTATGCTCATGGCAACAGATTCAATTTCAGAAAGGTGTTTCTGTGGTTTGTTTTTTTTTTTTTTTATTCCACATTCTCTCTTTTTCACTAAAAGTTTTCAGCAGCCACAGCTGGTTTCTTTGGGTGACTCGACACAGGCAATGGTGCAATGGTAAATAATTTCTATCATATTTCTATCTGAAGTTTTCTATAGCTACTGCCACCTGCCAGAGGTAAAAATACATATTTTCAGCTTATGCTCATAGACTATCAACTACCATGTGGGGTGTCTGTAAAGTAGTTAGGAAGACAATTTCTGATACAAACAGAAAAGATCTTCATAAATAACTGGAATTTTTTCCTGATATATATTTATACATAAAAGCCAGTTCTTGGTTCATTTACAGGTGCAATCAGAATGAATCTTAATCTGTCACTTCACAGCTCAAACTCTCTTGAATGTTGCACCAAGTAAAAGATTGTCACTATGATCCAGGTGTATTCCCTTGTCATTTGTCACGAGTAACTGTTCTGAAATTTACAGTTGGCAGTTCTCGGTGGTGTTTCGTCAGGATAATATCACACTATATCATCTGAAGGAATAAACTCTCCCTGCTGACACGAGCTGGGGTGAAGGCACTGGCAATTGACTGTATATTCTAGAAACTCTCTGAAACCTATTCAAGGGAGAAGAGACTATCAGGTCATTGGGCTCAAATTGTAGGTTTGGTTTCAAAAGAAGTAAGGGGCTCACAAAACGTAACAGGAATCAAAAGGCTCTAGCCCGTTAGACAGGAGGTCAGGCTAGGCAGTCCCTTCTGCCTTTCAAATCTCTAACTGAAATACTTTAATTAAAAAGGAAGAAAGAGAAAACAAAAGGTAATAAAATGCAGTATTTTGGCAGTAGATGGGTCTTTCAGGTCCACCTCTAATGCCTTCTGAGCCGCAAAGTCAGGGTGACAGCAAGGTCATTCAATACCCAGGCTGGTAGCCTTCGTCCTTTTCCTGCTAGGAGCAAACTCTCCAGGGATGGGACAACTGACGGTTGGAAAGGGGGGGTAGAGCTAACACTCTGCTGGGACCAGTGGTCATGGGAGGGAGACAAAGACATCAAGAGACCTCAGTTCTCACAGGAAGCCAGAAAGCAACAGGGTCTACAACCAGAATATGGGAGAGCGTTGAGATCCAGTGAGTTTAACTTGCTGCAGAAGATCATACATTGTTAAATTGTCTCAAGGTTCCAGGTCACCACAGTCTGCTCACAACCTGGCTCATTTACTGAGTCCCTGTGAAACCACGCAAGAGGTCATCTAGCAATGAAGTGTGAAAGGCCATGGGGACACGCTGATCTAAACGGGGTTTTCACCAAGTTGAGTGCTGATCTGGAGAGGGGTTGCACCAGGTTGAACTCCGGAGCAATCTGCAGCCACATCCCTCAGGCCTGCCAAGCTCTGCAGAGATGTTCCTCTGGGAGGACAGGCACCAGAGGAAAAGGACAGGGAGGGTGGCACCTCCATCAAGTCATTATGGGCATTGCAGAGCCTTATGAAAAGCCTGACAGGTTGTCCCCTTTCCTCTTGCAGCTCACTCGGGTGCCCGTGGAGTCGTGTAGCCAGTACGAGACCTGCAGCGAGTGCTTGGGCTCAGGTGACCCTCACTGTGGATGGTGTGTTCTTCACAACACGTAAGTACCTGCTGATGTTTGCCACCGTCCCATCTCTGCTTTTCCACCAACCATTTTCCTTCTACAGCTGTGATAGCACATGACAGACATGCAAAATGCTGCCTCAGAACCTGGCTGAGCAAGGTGAACCAATGGTACCCAAGTACCTCCAGTAAGGTCTCTTGGATGGGGGAGATGGGGGAGACTTTGTTTGACTGAGAAGCATTTTTTGGAAGATAAGGGAAGAGAAGGGTAGTAGAGACTGGTCAGATCTCCTCAATCAACAGATCCACGGTCTGCTGACTGCACCAGGAAAGCACCTGTCCACCCTGATATGCTTTGAATCAAACCCTCCAGCAGCTCTTCTCTGGGTGACAATTATCTTCTTGTTTCCATTGCTTAAGGTAGTTTGGCTCTGACTAGCAACCTGGCTCAGACACTTGTCTCAGCATGTCCAACTTTCCACTGCTGACCTGAACCCCCCCTCTTTCAGACATGTCATGATCTCCATTGCCCTTAGAGAGGAATCAGGTCCCTCTAAGCATCATGGAGTCCACTCCAAGTTAGATTTCAAGAGGACCTTATAGTTTGTATGCTCACTGTGGGAAAATCTTGACCCTGAAGTTGAGTGTTTGTCCTGTGTGGGTCAACTTAACTGTGCCAAATATGCACAAATGAGCCAAATCGCTCATTTGGCTTATCTGGACAGGATGCTGAGCAAATTTATCTATATGCACAACCTTGAGCTTCTGTATAACAGGCTAAGAAGGGACCTCGTTTCACCATTTCATTATTCTATGGTACTGACTTATCCAGTGCCTTGCAAGGAGCACTGGATCGAGATGTCCTCCGGACTGGGAGATTGGTTTATTGGCTTTGCTTTCTGTAGGCTTTTTAATGATGCTATTGATCTTGAAGTTTCTTCTCTGCAGTCTTCACTGCCAGTGATCTCCTCCTGCAGAAGGCCCTCTGCCAAAGCTGTGGAGAGGGAGGTGTCAGGTTGGCTGGGCTCCTGGTGATGAGTGGCAGGGTGGTCTCATTTGCCAAGAACGTCTTAGCAGAGACAGTGGCTGGAAAGTGCATTAGATCTGTCTAACCAAACGTCTCCAGCTGAGCATGGCTCTGCAGGGTGCTGTCACTCCAAGTCTCATAGTGTCCTTGGCAGTGATGGAGGGTTTTTCTGATGGACTCTGCTATTGCAGTGTGTCTGTCTTTTCCCACTGAGTTTACCTCAGAATTCCTCCTGTTGCATTGCAAACTATCCTGGTGGAGACAGCGATCCAGTCGAAGCGATCCTCTTTGCTATGTCTCCTTTCTGAAACAGAAGAAAGGGGAACAAACCTGTACCATATTCCAACCTTCTGTGGATGCTCTTTAGCTTGTGTGACCCTCACCCAAAGCCATGACAGTCTGCTTACTTTCAGATCAGATCTAGGTAATCCATCCCAAAACTTGTCCAAATCTTTCACTCAGGGTCTGGAATTGTTCAAGGGATCGCTGGCAAACTAGTCCTGAGTTGTGATCTGGTAGGCATGAACCCATGAAACTTTCATCCTGCTGACCTGAGGCTATTTCCAATTGATATATGGCTCTATGGCATGTTTCCATCTCATCTTGTCCTGCATCCATCCTAAAGAGCACTATGTGTTTTGCTGTCAATGGAAGGACAAGCAGTGCAAGCAGTACAGGAAAGCATGAATTTGGCTGTCGATTGTACCATAGCAATGCTAGATATTTTATCTCCTCCTGTCCAGGGTCAGTGGCAGCAAGCAATCAATACATCCGACAATAAATCGCCAAAAGGAGAGAAAAGGGGCAGAGGCAACTGCAGATTGCCCAGCAGCTCATTGCGAAGGAGTGTCAGGAATGTGGTGGCTGGTGACGAGTGAAAGTGGCACCATCGACTTTGTTAGAACAAGAAACCCCCGTACAGCCTCAGTCCTTCAAGGAGAAGTTTGATTTCACAGTCAGGACCCGGCTGGACGGCAGGATCCCCATGCCCTCCTCCCTCTGGTCACTTAACCTCTCTTTCCTTATCTGGAAAAGAGAGACACCTCTTATTTATGTACCTTGCAGCAGGATCAATGAGATTGTTTCCCTGTGGATTTTTTTGAAGCAGTTGGAAGGCGAATGTTATCAAACTCCACTCCAGTCCACTCCTTCCCCCTAGTTTCCATTGAAGTCAAGAAATCTCATTTTCAGTCTGAGTTTGGAAGGGGTTTTCAGTGCAGCCTCAGGTGTTGCTCTCTGGGGCTCGGTTTCCTCATCCTTTCAGGTAGCCCTAAGAGCAGAGGAGCCAATTCCATCCCATTCAACAAGGTTTGGCCATGCAGGATATTCAGGGTAAGAGTGCCATAATACTAAGTTTCCCATTAGAACTTTTTGCACATCAGAACCCCTTAAGATTCATTAACAGACTTTTCCTCAAGTGGGATGAATCATCAACAACTCCTGCATAAGGATCTCCGGGGAAATGTGCCGTAAGCGTTTCCCCCCATGAGTGCTAACCCTTCCCGCTTCCCTCCCAGCCGGGAATCCCAGGGGCTTTCCAGTGCTATGCTGATGTGCGAGCTGTTTTGTGGAAGGGATGGAGGGGGCAATCGGGCTGTGCAAGACCTGGGGTAGAGTGGTACTGGAAACCAGATTGCCTGTGGGCAAAGCTGTGCCTTTCACTCGTCTTTCTCCTCCAGTATAAACCATCAAGAGGAACACTGGCAGACTGGGAAACATGTGAAAACTACCAGATGGGGTACAGCATCTTTTTGCCTTTCCCATGCGGATCTCTCTTATTTTGGAAATGAGACTTCAAGGGCTGATGCAGACGCTTTTCCCCAGACCCCCATTTCCAAGCTCTCCTCAGCTCCCGCCACATGAGAGGCCTGGGGACGCCTGGGGACGGCTCTCCATCCATCGTCTCACGGCAGAGCTGGGCTGTCTGCGCAGAGGGCGATGTGCCAGGGCTGAGGAATCGATTTCCACAGCTCTGCTGTCCTAACCTTACACCGAGAAACTTGAGTCTGCTGAGAGAGAAAGAGACAGACAGGCCCACAGACGGCTGCAGGAGAAAGGAGGGGGGGAGGATTGATTAGCTTCTGCCCTGAGAAGAGAAGAGCCGATATAGAGCAGGTCACCGGAGCTTTTCATCTCTGTATCTTTAGCCCCGATCTTGTCCTCCTCCTCCCTTTCCCTGCTATAGCTCTGCTCCCCTCCTGGGCTCTGTTCAGGCCTCTTTAGGTGGCGATGAATCATTTAGTTGATGTAAATTGAAAATGTGGCGCTCGGTTGCTGCATGGGTCTCCAGGGGAGGGTTAAGGGCTGGGGTGGGAGTTGGGGGGAGGAACCAGGCTGAAAAGCTAATAGCTGGCACGGAGGCACTCGGTGCCTGGCTGCAAGGGCGCAGCAATGTCACCAGTCTGAACGGGGGGCTGCAGAGGGGGATGAGAGCAGAGCAAAGTTTTCTCCAAGCCTGAAATGAATTGCATCTTCCTCCTGTGTCAGAGGCAGCAGTGTCCAAATATGCTATCCAATATCTGACCACCCCTCTAAACCCCCCAACAAATTTCTCCTGTCTCCATCCCTATCCAAACTATTACCCTCCTCTACCTCCTTTGCCCCTCAGATGCAGAGGGGCAGAGATAGGTGAGGCTCTTTGCCCCCAAAGGAGGGATAAACCCTTTTGTAGCTGAATAAGCCCTTGCTATCCCCACCTGGCTCAGCACCAGCTCCAGAGCAGACATGCACAAGCACTGATCCGTGTGCACCTGGTGATCACACAAGTTTTCAGCCCTACATCGTGTCTCTGGGTTCTGCTTAACACCCCAGCTGCCAGCAGAATGGATATTGGGGGCAGAAGAGCAGCAGCATCTCCTCAGGGAGCGGCAATGTTTTATAAAGGGGAAATATGCTGACCTTGCTGGGAGCAGAAGGGACCTGTCCCAGGCTCTGTTGTGTTAGCTGCCACTCTTAGATTTTGGCTGTGTTGCCTCATTTCATCCTCATGTAGCCTCTGTCTAATTCTGGGATCAATAGGCGAACATGCACAAGCTGTCCTTAAGGGAGGATGCACCCCCCAAGCACCAGCCTCCTTCTGCTCTGGAATCTGCCCTTGCTGTTACGGGACTCCTTGGCTGGCAGGTCATTAGTTGCAATCAGAGAGGAAAATAGTCCCATTTTCTGAGCAGACTTTTTTTTTCCAGCTTGTAGTGGCCAATTCTTTTAATAAGAAATGTTCTTGAAAGCCATTTTAGAAGGGGCTGATACCATTTTATAATTGGAGAATGATTCATTTAGACTTCACAAGTTCTTATTTTGGGATTTTATTTCAGTTTTTAGTAAATTGCTTAAAATTTCAAAATAAAAAGTCGTTCTGAAGTGAAACATTACTTTTTTTTTTTTTTTTTTTTTTGGTCATGGAAATAAAACATTTGGCATTTGGGTATCTGTGATTTCTTTCTCCCCCAGAAGCCTTTACCAGCTCTAGACACTAAGCAAAGCAGGTCATCAACAACTACTGTTGTTTCGAGGAACTGACATTTGCTGTGAAGGGAAGAGGGTTTGTTTAAGCATCACCAGTCTGTCCTACTGTGGAGGTAGCAGAGCTGGGGATTGACTCTGCTCTCTGCACTCCTCTGCTCATCTGTGTGGAGCTGCCCATGTCCTTTCTGTGTCCTTCTGGCACCCAAGAATCTCACCTAGGCACCTGAGTTGCCTCTGTTGGCTTTGCACCCCAGTTGGATCCCAGTTGCAGAACACATGCCAGGAGAAGTCCCCCTACTTCTGAACCACTGAAATGGGTTGTGGTGGCCTCCTGTAGGCATCCTCACCCCAGGAATAAAGCAATGACAGAAGGCTCTTAAGATATGAACCATACCAGTCACCTTCCTGGATCCCTTTGGCTCTGGGTCAGTCAAGGGATGACCAAAATCTGGTACACGCAATTACTCAGGCTGAGCTGACCATGGATAGCTGCAGCTGCGGAGATGGTGTTTTTGAGACACTTGAGGAGCTATATGAGAGTTTTTTGGCTTCCCCACAAAAGGACAGCCCTGTTCAGAAGGGTTTTATGCTGTCCTCTGGCAGCAGACACCTACCCCAATATCTGGGAAGTTGCCCTCCGCATCCTCCTGCTCTCCAGCTCTTCCCATCTGCCTTGCAGCTGCAGGATACTTGTGTACCTGGAAATTAAAATTCTCATTTCTAACATGATCTGGCTGAAGAAAGGCACTTAAACAAGTTTTCTAGGGAGTGAGGGATTACTGTGGAGGGGGAGGGAGGTTTGTTATCCATGCTCAGACTCATTGCCAGACCAGGTAAAAAAAAGGAAAAGTTGCAAAGTGCAGCTCCCGCTGTCTCGTCTCAGCAGGTAACTTGATGCGATGCTGCTTGCAGAGGCTCATTGATCGTCCCTGGCTTTAACTTTCTTAGTCAAAGTCTTCTGAATCACTAGAGAGTCTCGAGTAACCTAAGCTGCCTACAGATGCTGCAATAAGACCTTTTTCGAAGGGTCTTTCACTTGCTTGACTTTCTGTCATCTGAAAGACTGTGACTGTCTTTCAGGCTGAGGTTTTTTTCTTTCTTTTCGCCTTCACCTCCTCTCTTTTCCTTCCCAGTCCTTTCCTCCACTTGCGCAGGGGAGGGAGGGTATCTCCAGCGCTGCGTGGGGAAGGGGCACTGGGAAGGGCTGTACGGATCAGGCTTCAGGGACCCAGCAGGACAGGAGGGTGGAATATCACACCCAGTCCTGTGCCACTCTGAGCTCTAACAGATAGAGAGAAGAGAATGATTTTCTGGTTCTTGCAGGGGCTTGTGGTCCTGTAGACCCTCAGCTTTCACTACAAGAAACCAGGACCTCAGGTGCCCCTGCTTTGTACTCCCCATGCCATTATGTCCCAAGGTACAAATCAGAGCCCCTTCAGTAAGGTAGCAATTTGCAAGTGTTTTGCATTTGCCTGGCATGATGAATAAATCTTTGCAATCGTGGTTGGGACCTTTTCTTATACGAAAAGCTTTCTGTATCATTTCCTGCCTTAGCATCGTCTTGCCGTGGGTTAGCTCTTGGTGCCTTGAAATACCTAGGAGACCCTCTACATGTCAAAGGTAGATGATAACTGTCCTAATCTTCCTAAAGGTGGGTCAGCCACACAAAGAACAAATGGCTTCCAGCTAAAATCCTGCTTTTCCTTGGAAACTTGTAGCTGGCTGGGCTGATCTTCCCCATCCAAGGGGAAACTCAGAGTTGCTTCAGTTGCTATGTTCAATACTCCTATGTATCTGAGGTATCGGGGGGCATTTCTCATTGCAAGAGGAGATTTCCAGATACATCCTGTTGGTACACGATGAGGAGAATAACATAAATGCTGGGAAGGAAAGTAACTGCGGGAAATCTGAAATCTTTCATTTGATTTGAAAATCTCCAATCAGTTGTTTGGCTGTGTTAGCACTGCCAGTCAATGGTGGCAAAGGTAGGAGTGAACCAGCTGTCAAGAAGTCTTGTCTCCAAACAGGACTCGGTTTGACTCCTCCCCGGTCACAGCTGGCACTCAGGCAGCCATGCACATGGCCTGTGAACCTCTTCTGTCTGACATCGAGGGAAAGCGGAGTCATCTTCCCGCAATTGGCCTTGGCACAGAGTGATTCCCACTTCTTCTCAGGTAGTTATCGAAACTGGAGACGGCATTTCAGCCTTCGCACAGAGAGGGAAGCACACAGCAGGGGGGATCTTGTAGAGTGACGTTGGCCCATTAAGCATTCTGCATTGAGCCTAGATAATCTTTAACCTGTCTGCTGAAGTATAGCTAAAGTACCCATCATTTCACACCTGGGCATTGCCGCTCCTTTGGGGCAGAGGAAATAGCCCCAAATGTGACAGGTCTCCAATGACCTTTTGAAATGAGATCAGGGCTCTTAGTCCAGAGAGCAGGAGGAAATTCTTGGGACGGGGAGCATGTCTATTGATGGTGATAAAGCCCTGAGTGAAACAGAGGCTCCTGGGAATCCCATTTCACTACAGACGGGTGATGACATTGAATAAACCTCTCTGAACCAACCCCATACCTTTGAGCAGAACAACCGATCGCTAGTCCTGGAGTCCTGTCCCATCACTGTACCTGCACACGGTGCATCCAGCATCGCTGATGTCCTTCCATTCCCCAGATGCCATCGTGTCCCTTTTGGGAGCACTTTTTCTACTCCGGTCTACCTAGCAGTGCAGGGCAGAGCTGTGCCCTTCACAGGTTGATTGTCTCGGTGGCTGTGGTTGCCTGAGGCAACTTGGGGACAGCACCGGGCAGTGTGGACCATAAGACGCAGGCGTGTGGTAAATGTGTTTTGATAACAACCTTCTTCCTTGATTAGCTTATTTTGCTAGAGGGCAGTGGGGAGGGGTGGGAAGATAATTAATTTGTGCAGTAGGTTCCAGCAGAAGCTTTTTCCTGATGCAGCCCTGTGAGTTAGGTGTCCTACTTGGGATTTGTCTCCATCACAGAAACGTTAGCAGCTCAGGTTTAGCATTGCAGAAAGTTCAGCCTTTGCAGAGAAAGATCTCTGGGGTTTCTTCTTCTCTGATGTGAAACACAGTACACAGTCTGCCATGGGCTGGAAAGTGTGTCTCATGTGCTAGGACATGCAATGAGAAAGGGGTAATGGTGCTTCCTGGTACCTGGGGACCTTCTGGAGGACCTCCTGTATGCTGGCTGCCTGACAGGGGACACACCTTTGCCATCTCAGCATCGCCCTTGCTCTGGGACACTACACACTGGTGGGTGGCGTATCTACGTATCCCACAGTACATAGCTAACGTAACAGCTCAGGGGGGGAACAGGGACAGGGAAAAGCTGTATGACCACCCTGATCAGCTTAGAAAGCTTGTCAGGTGTGCAATGAAGCTGGGATGCAAAGTTACGGGGGCTGCCACAGGGAAGGAGTGTGCCCTGACTTAGGTTATAAAGTGGAGGTTGACAGAGCCAGCAAGGAGACCTAGATATGGAGTAACAACTTAGGATTTAATTCAGGTACCTAAACACAGACGTATAGAGAACATAAGGAGACTTTGAAATACATTTTTTATGCAAGGAACTCAATTCAGTTATCCATCCATGCTGTCTGCTGCAGCTAGAGTACCTGGGATATCTGAGATGTTCACCTGAGGCTGGCAAATATGACACAGAGTGTACTGGAGACCCATTTCCTCTGAAGGATAAGATAAAAACCAACTGGGGTCCTGAGGACATCTCAAGTGACTTTAGACCTCTGTGTGTAGGCAACAAAATAGAGCCTAATCCCAACTTGGGATGTCTTTTCCCCACATATTCTCAGGGTGGTCAAAACCCGGGTCTGGGTTTTACAACTTCACCAGTCTCATTCCTCCCATGAATTTTAAAGTCCTCCAAGGTCCTAATTTGCAATAAAGCAGGGCTAGAGTTTCGTACAAGGTTGTGCCACTCAGTGAGTGTCGTGATATATGGATGGTTTGGGAACCTCTGTCTTGGTTGCTAGGCGGTTTGTCAGGAATTGCTCTCTGTCTTGCTGTCAGAAGCTCCCTGATGCCTCTGCAGACAATGATCTGCCAATGAGGGAAAATGGCACACCAAACAAGCTCTCCCCAGGGTGGGGATACATCTGCCTTCCACTTCCACTGTTTCTTCAGTGACATTTCATCATCCCCAACCCATGACAGGTCTCAGAACGGAATGGGGTGGGAGGAGGATCAGGAAACTTTTCCTCCCAAAGAAAAGCACAGCAAACTTTTAAGGTATGTCTTTATCCAGACTCACCCTCTCCATGGCTCTGCATACACACACTCCTACCCATAAATACATACCATCATCTTCTGTGGCACACTCCCATATTCAGAGACCTGCCACCAAATGTCGCCGTGTGCCACCAACACGTGTGTCTCCAGCCCCTAATTCTCTGTCTCTAATTCAACCCTCTGCACTCCATCCCCCAAGCAGAGTTCAGAGGTAGATCCTTTCCCAGTTGGCTTCTGTACCAGGGAGACTTGATCTCCCTTCCCTGTAGTACTGTGGTCCTGGAGGCAGGTTGTGTTAAGTTCACAGGAGCATCTGAGGTTGAAGCTAATTATCTTACCCTGCTTTGGGGCTTTTTTCTTTTTTTATGGGATCTTCCTTGCTTTGCTACAAGCATAGCCTCTTCTGCCTATCCCCAGCAATATACATATTTCTTTTGTTTGGTGAGTGGATCTGAGCAACTCATCATTCTGTTTTCTTGAACATCTTGTCCTCCATCATTTTCCACTTCAGATACGTCCTTCAACAGCTTTTGAATAGCATGCCATCAATAGCAGGAACCATCTACCAAGGCAGACGCAGATGTTTTAGCTCCATGAATTACAGGAGCCAAACAACAGCCTGATCTCTGGCCTTGTGGGGAGATGTAGACGTCCGTCCCTCATGTACAACACAACATTTAGGGAAAATGTCTTGCAAATGAAGCTCCCCAATTGCCTCAGTAGTGAAGAGCAAGCCTGGGGGTCAGTTGTCTGCAGCTCTCTGCTGGGCTCACCAGCACAGGTCAACCACAGAGGAGCGCAACGAAAAACAGTGCATTGCCAGGGATGCAGTTATATGAGAGATGAGTGGCAGATCTGGACATGGATCAATGTTTCTTGCCTCCCGTTCCATTGCCCAACAGATTGGACCAAATTAACTTTTGCTAGGGTAACGGGTGCATTTTTAATAGAGTCTCATCCCTGGAGTCAGAGCTAGACCGGAATGGCTAACACAGCTGGATGCAAGAAACCAGGATATTCAAAGAAAACATGTTTTCTTGCCATCCTCCCACAGGGGAGGCCAGATTCACAGTGGGGAGCAGATTTATTGGCTGTGAATTTCTTCTGCAACTGGCTATGGGCTTCTTTATGCGCTGTGAGGACATGGAGCAGCCCCGCTGCAAGCAGGCATGGCTGTATCTTGTATTATTGCATGCTCCAGCCCCTGCTAATGGAAGGAAGGGCAATTTTCTGATTATTTTCCTCCACTATTTGCTTCCCTGTCTGGGAAATTACACCGGCAACTAGCATGTCTTTTTGTTGGTTGTCTTGTGGCAAAGACTAAAGAGAAAGTTGGGGGCAGAGAAAGACGTTGAGGAGGAGCAGAAATGCTGAAGGGTCTGCTGGGACAGAGTAGAGGAGCTGGAGGATGATTCTGCCTGGCTAAAGGGATTTGAGGGGTTGTGAATAACATGAAGAAGTGGGAATTGGTGTGGGTTGAAGGTCTGAGAAGCTGTTGTAAGACAAAATCTGGGACAATTTCTGACTGGGAAAAACAAGTTCTGAACCCCTTGGTACATTTAGAAAGAGATGCCAGCATGATCCACTGATTACAGAATTTTCCTTAGGCAAGAGAAAGCAGCATTAATTTCCCTGCTCTGCTATACATACCGTACATGATTTTGGACAAGGGTGGTATTTATCTCGTGTACTACTAAGTTTCTTGTTTCAACAGGCAGTGAAGAGAGGGACTTTTTCTGAACACATTCATTGTAAACCTGAAGTGTTTAAGGCGGTGGGGTGAATTGCCCTCTGGAAGTGCCAATTTCTTTTAGTAGCTATTGAGGAAACCTAAATGACTATATCTAAAAATGCCTAATTTACAATGACTCCAATCCTTAATTTCCCTGCGTTTTAGCCCCTTGTTTGTAGGAGAGGAGTAGCAGTTCATCACCTTACAGGTGGCTGTGAGCTCCAAAGCCTTAAAGAACTTTGGACAATGAGTGGGTTGCAGAAGTTCTGCAGGGAGCTGGACTTGAAGACTGCAGGCTCCCAGACAGTACTGGCTATAAAGCATGACAATAATAATTTCACCTCACCAGTAGCTAGGTAAGTTTAATTAAATTTAATGTTTAATTAAAGCAGAAGGAGCTTTAGCAGACATGGCAAGGCGCAAACACCCATGTGGTTCCTTGCTTAACCCAATGAACATACCCAAATCACCCTGTGCCCTTAGCTGGCTGTTAGAGCAGAAGTGGCACCAGAAGGGTTAAGGCAGGCAGGACAGCGAGGAATGAAGCAAATGCACCTGTGTCTTGCTTCTCCCTCCTATATCTCACTCTCAATGCCTCCTGCCCCTCTGGCCCCCCAGGGCAGTAAAGGAGATCTACATTTTAATTGAGACATGTTAAGAAAATAATCTCTGTCTAGCTCACCCATGCCTGGAAGGCTTCTCCCTTCTTAGCTTGGTTCAGATGCTAAGTGCACATTTTGGGGGGTGGGTGTTTGTTAGATGTCTGTTTCTCTCTTTTTTCCATCCCTGCTTGATTCCTACGTCTGAGGAGGATGGCAGAAGGCTGGAGCTGTCAGGAAAAAGTGAAAAAGAAAATAGCAGGACCTCATTTAGCTTTTCTTCTTCTCTTGCCAATAGGAGTGGCATGCAAAACGCAGACACGGTACGCATCAAGCCATGCAGAGGTACTGTGGCACCTGACAGTGCTGGGCACTGGCTCTTGAGGCTTTTGAGAACCGAGTCTTTGCAAGAAACTGTCCTCTGGTTGCAGTTGCATCCCCTCTCCCCTCCCTCCAATCCTTGGTAGCAAGAGTAGAAAGGAGGCCAAGACGCTTCAGATGCTTGAAACATAACCTTGCCTGCAGGTGGATGGAGAAGGAAAGGGGGTGAAGTGAGGCCGCTTCAGTCTCTCATTTGTATTAATGGGGCCCCACTTTTGTGGCTCAGGATTGAGGTGGAGAGATGAACACAAGAAAACTGGACTCCTTTTCTTTTGTTGTAGACCCAAACCTTCAGCACAAACAGGTGCAAACTTTGTCTGCAAACTTTCTCACCTGCAGCAGAGGCACAGGGATGCCCTGAGCTGTCCTTTCCCCTGGCACCCCAGGAGCTGGGAACAGGCGGCCAGAAACCTCCTGCCTCCAACACCCGCTTGGAAGGACACCAGTCGGCCCTGCCAAATGAGCACTGGATTATTTTGTGCAGGGCAAGGAGGCAGGATTTCAGTTCAGATAACACTTTCCTATTTTGTCTCTTCCTTGTCTCTTTGAGTTTGCCTCGCCTGATAAGGTGTTATCAGAGCGGAGCATCTCGGTCAGAGCCACCACAGAGACGTGGCTGGGCCAGAGGTGACTTTTCTCGACTCCTTGCAGGCTTCCCTGGCCCACTTCCACCCAGCTCCTCTAAAGAGCCAGCCGGTTAATAATGGTAGGAGGATGACATTGGGATGCTTGCCAAGAGCTTTAGCTCTGTGCTTTTCTCAGGGAGAAAGGAAACTGCAAACGTGGATGAGAGCAAATCAGTCTGATTCCGTCCTCATTTTCACCTAGTCCCAATCCTGCAGACAAGCTTGCAAGTAACTTTGAGTGTATGAGTAACTCAGCAAGTAGAATGATTTTTCCATCTTAAACCTATTGTCTCATAAAATTTATTTTCAGGAATGGATCTGAATTCTACAGTCTCTCTGGGCAGGGTCTCGGTTTACCTAGATACGAACGTGATTTTTTGTGTGGTAGGGACTTAATTTTTACTAGTACTGTTAGAGTAACAATGAGTCTTTGCTCTCTATTCCCCTCTTTGCTCTCAAGGATCAAAGGCAAAAAACTGACCTTGAGGATTCTGTCCCAGCTTTAACTGATGGAGGATCTGGAGCAGTTGGTGAGAAAGGAAGGAGCGCAGACCTATAGCATAAGCTCATCTAGCTAACTGACAAAATATCATTTGGCTGCCTCTTGAGCTGCTCAGGAGCACATCAGCCCAGTTATTGAGTGTTACACTTAATCTGCTATCGACTGGGGCGATTTGGAGAGGGTAGACTTCCCCACTACCCCCATTCCCAAATTAAAAACAAAGAAGAGAAGTAAATGCTTTGACTTTTCACTCTGCCTGGATGTTTAGGGAATTTATCATTAATTAAAAAAAAAAAAATAATCCTTAAGAGTGAAAACATGCATAGAATGAATTATAGCAAAATCAATTAATACTAACAGTATGTATTAAATATTGCACTCTGGAGCTTTACAGGAGTAAACTACTGCTCTGATATAGTCATGACATCATTAACATAATATAAAGAATCAAAAAATCAATAGCTTGCTGAAGCCCAAAATTAAGGCCAAGCAGTGTTATACCGTATCTTTTAAGTATCTGCAATAGCAACTTGTCTCTGTCATGTCAGAGCTATTTGCAGATGAAACATCTCTCAGAAAGTAGATGGGAATTTGTTGGCCCGCCTGTCACTCTTGCAGCTACCCCCTTGAGATACTTGGCATGAAGGTTAGATCACTTTTTCCAACAGCGTGGACACAAACAGAGCAGAAAATCTGATTGGGGTTACATTGGCATAACCCTGGAGGGACTCCAGAGCAGGCACAGGATCACTGCATTGGCAGACAGACAGACGTATCTCTGTAGGATGGAAATGGGGGTGAGGTGTCTTCCCTCGTTGACTTGATTTACATTTTACATGTTAATGTTATGAAGTTTCTTTTGTCTAAGATACCAGGCTAGGACAGTGCAACTCTTCTGCCTGCATTGGGAAAAAAAACAAGAAATGGAGGTAGGAGAGGCTTTCAGAAGGGCTAGCAGAGCCGCTTGGGCAAGAAGAGACTGGCATGGGTCTCAATGGATGTAGAAAACAAAGGTGGTCAGAGGTAGGACTGTCGTTTGTGTGAGTGTAGGGATTAAATACTTACAAAAGAGAAAGGGTGTTTAAGATGTGGATAGTCTCATCCCAAGAGGGAATGGATATAAACTGGGCATTTAGTGTGTAAGGTAGAAGAAGGTTTCTGGCTAGGAGGAGAATGAATGTCTGAAGTAATCTTTCACTAGGATTGGTGAGTGCTAAAAACTTATCTGGTTTTCCAATAAAGCTTGGTACAATTCTGTATAAGCTGCTATGGAGGGGTTGCCTGCAGAAGGACTGAGTGAATCCGGTGGTCCTTTCCACCTCTGTGCTTTGTGTTTGGGAGAGCTAGAGTCCCTTTTCAGCTCTCCTTCGGACTCTGACTGTGACCTGCCAACTCTGTGTTTGCATATGTCTCCGTATGAGCTGGGTGTTGAGACCTCATTACAGCCCAAGATCCTGCTCCCCATCAGTACGCTCAGTGGAGTCTAAAGAAAGAGGCAGCTCACCCTAAAGTAGATATGAGGCTCCATTCAGTTACGGAAACATAGGCATTTGGTGGCCTTTTTTGGCTTTGACCAAGCCCTCCGTAGGTCCTGTGTCACAGTGGCCAACCCCAGGTGGCTGTCTTCGATACCCTATATGTGGTGCACAGAACGGAGCCCTTGTGTTAGAGCAGGTGAATCAGATCTCTGGGCTTTGCTGACCATATTGAATAAATTCCTTGTCTAGGGAGTTCAGATGTCAGCTCACACGCCTAAAGATCAACACATAAATTTAAGAGCCTTGATCTACCATTTTAATCCCACCCCTGCTACGTCTGGACCTCAGATTTTCCAGCTGATATCACAATCCTGCTGCTCCTTTGGTTTGGCAAGTCTCCAGGAAGAGAGTGGGGCTTTGGATCATGGCGCAGAACATCAACTTTTGCCCCATGGGCAGGTGTCATGTAGTTGCAAATGGTATTGGCAGCTCATGGTCCTTAGGGAGAAGTGTTGGATTTGGGGATCAAGGTGATCAGATTGGAAGGACTTGAGGTGACAGGAAAATTCACTGATAAAATTTATAGCAACATGATAGAGCAATCCCTCCATCAGGTTAGAAGGAGGGATGCTCCCTTATGGCAAATTTAAGAGAAAGGGATGCCTTGTAACATGTAGTTAAGAGTTGGAGAAAGGATAAAGAACCACATAAATAAGATCTCCCCTGGATGATATTTATGCGGCCCCTCATACCAAGGACACATCTTCAGGGGCAGAGATCACAGGTGACAGAGGGAAACAAGCTGAACGGTAGGAGATCTGATCAGCAGGTAAACATGTAGCTATGTTTATGAGAACAATGAGGAATGAACAGAGATTTGCCTGCAAGGTAGAGACATGACAGATCCCATGGGGTGTCCAGACAGACTCCAGTGGGAGGAATCCTGGGGTCCTGGTCTATGTAATGTATATTTGTAGTAGTAAATAAAACAACTCCAGGGAATGTTATTGGAATACAACTACCTATGCTGCAAAGTTATTAGAATATAGTTTGGCTAGGGCCAGCTGTCGCTCCTTCAAACAATTCCTGGACATGTTTGGGAATTAAATGGATCAGGGAGGATTTCCACTAGGTGTTTTGGAAGTTAATAGAGTTTAATAACATTAATGTGATAAGACCATGTCATTTGGCCCCAGGATCAGAGAATGTTTCCCACTATTGTTTAATATACTAATGGGGTGTTGCCACATCTCCCAGTTGCAAGGAGACAGTAGGAGGAAAATCCTGGAGGAAAGAGACAATCTGTTAAAATAACAGGCTAAAAATCAAGACTTTTGTAGAGGCATTTTCTCAAATGCAAAACCAGGCACAGAGACAGTGTTTCAATGCATAGTTAAGAAAACAGAGTAGGAAAAGTTTATTAGGAATAAGGAAACCTTTTCAAAGAACAGGAGCCGATATAGGAAGGAACTTGACTGTTGCCAGTTAAATAAAAATTAGGCAAGAAAGAGGTTTTGAAGGTTGAAACTCATTGTCTAAAAGTGAAGGCATAATGTGCCTTTATCCTTGAAAAGTGGTTGGATTAGAATTTGATAAAATTAGGTAAGAAGCAAAAAACTCAATCCCAACAAATACCCCTTTTAATCAGAGCACATGAAAACAGGCAATCAGACAGGATTAAATATATACTTGCTTCTGTTCACATGCTAGTAGTCTACTTTAAATGAAGATGGTAATGGGATACACAACCCAAAACTGTGATAGAAGGAAGCTCATCTGTGGCATAAATCACATAGAAACAATAAAGGAGACCAAGATGGTAAAGAAAGGGCTTTTATGTTAAAGAAAATGTAAAATCAAAGAAAGGAAGCAGGGTCAATCTGTGCACAAGTGAAGAGGTATCCCTAGGGAAGGGAATGGCATTAAGGCTGGTTTATTGGCCATCTGAAGATGGTGAAAGTGTCTGTGACATGTTGAGAGAAATCCAAAAAGTTGGTAGAAAATGTGGTAATGAGAGACTTCAAGTGACCTCCTGTGCGCCAAGCAAATGTCACAACACTTGGAGCTCATACCTGTAACCCCACTAAAGGAGAAACAAGTCTGGATTTACTCTTAGGATTTACTTGCAGGATGTGCTGCAGGGCACAGCTATCAATGCATTGCTCTGTAAGAATGACCGGACGGTAGTCAAATTCAGTGTCCTGTAGAAGTAAAATAAATATATAAAAATTACAATGAAGTTCAACTTCAAAGCAGAAACAACATAAAAATGAGGAAGCTTGTTAAAAGGAGCAGCCGCAAGGGTAAAGTGCTTCATGGTATCGTGGAGACAGCATAAAGACATCGTATAAGAGGCTTACTGTGAAGTTATATGACCTATGAAAAAAGACCTGAAAGATGGTATAAGTGAACAAAAAAAAAATTTTAAGTGCCTCCTTAAACAGCAAGGTAAAGAGACACTATTCAAAACTGGAAGTTGTACTCAAAGGAAAAAATAATAAAAAGATCACTAACTCTACCGTGTGAATCGCAAACAATTGTAAGGCAGCCCACATAGGAAACACATTGCTAACCTCATAAAAATGAATGATAAAAATTTAACAAGGTTCCCCCGGAAGTTTACTTCCTAAAGGGCAAAAGCTGTCTGGAATGTCTGCCACTAAAGGTTTAGTAAAAAATGCTTTCAGAGTATAAAAGTGATATTCACTGAAAGATCTTAAGAAACTCTGACATGAAATTGCCATGTTATTAAATCTGTTGTACACTTCATTACTTATACTGGCCTTGATACTGGAGGAATGAAAGGTGGAAAATATAATATATTTTTTTAAGTTGAACTCATGAAGGGTCCAAGTACTAGAATCCAGAAATCTGACTTTTTTTGCCTGTCAATTTGGTTGAACCATGATTAAGAATAGACTGAAAAAAAAGGAATATGACATACTAGGGGAGGGGAGTGGGTGTCACAAGTCAATTATTGTTCTTTAAATAAATCAAAGTCCATGTGATATGAATGATGTGGTTAATACAGAGGAATTTATACTTTTCTCATAGCAAAGCATTTAAATTATTCTGTCATGGGACAGGAAGAAGAGTCTTCTAATAGATTAGTAACTAGTTCAAAGATGGGAAATAAAGATCAGGACTAAAATGTAATGATGGATGGAGGGAATGCCCAGGGGAGTCCCATGGGAATCTCTGCTGAGGGTCTTCGGTGTATTTATAAATAAATGGGTGAAGAGTGAAACAGAAATGGTAACTGGTGATAGAGAGTTTTTCAGGGTTGTCAAAAGTAAAAAAGTCTGCAAGGAGTTGTAAGAAGGAATATACAAAACTGAGTGTCAGGGTAATAAAGATGCAAGTGTAGCTGATGCACGCAGGGTTAACCAACAGAGGTACCTTGAGGTGTTCAGTGGTCAGCTGTATTGAAGGAGGTGGTGAATTCAGCCTGGGTAAATTCTCCACAGACCTCAAACAACACATACGATGAGAAGCATGTTTTGGAAATGAATGGAGAGCACAACAGAGCGTATCATTACATGGCAATCCGTGGTGCTCTCCCATGCTGTGTACACAGGGCACTTTGGGTCATATAGAGTTAAAATGAATATAGTCAACCCAGGAAGGCGGTGGGAAGTGTGGGAAGCAGGAAAACAGGTTTCTAACGATCTTTATACAAGAAAAGATTGTATGATTGGCAATTTTCATCTTAAAAAAGAGATGACTGAGAGGCCTATAATGCAGCCAGACCATCATGACTGTAATGAAGAAAATGAATAGGGGATGATTACTCACCATTTCTCATAAAACAAGATCTAGGGAACTTTATATGAGATTATCAAGTGGAATATTAAAACAAACAGAAGAAAGGACATTTTCACATAATATATCATTCATCTGTGCGGCATTGTGAAGCACATTACAGAGACCAGAAATACAACTGTCTGGAAAGCAATTAGACAAATTAATGAAAGAAAGATCTGTTGAGAGCTGCTCAATTCAATGACATCACTGCAGGCTCCAGGTCAGGCAGTCCTCATGTCATTGCTTGCTGGAACCTGGGAGTTTAAACCGGGAGAAGTTTCACTCTATAATCTCTGTTTTATTATTTTTTCCACCCAAGTATCTGCTGTTGGAGTCAGACACAGAATGAATGCCTATACAGATATTTGGGCTGAGTTGTTGTAGCCATTTCTATGTTGTTGCAGCCATTTCTATGGTTCTGCATTTTCAAGTGCCTCTCAAGCATCAGTTTGCACATCTCTTATATAAAGGCCCCCTGATCTGTGGCCTTACTAGCGTGACACCGAGTAATCACAGTGCAGTTGATATAGGGTGTGATGAGTATCTTTGCCGTGCCCATCCAGCTAGGATGTGTCTGGAAACCCTTTACATGTACGCACTAAACTGCTCTTCTCCCTGCCCTGCGTGCCTTGGAGTTGGCTTTGACTCTGACATTGGCATGGTTGGCTGGTTTGGCTCTTTGGCATGACGTTGGAGCAAAACAATGTTTGGCAATTGCCCCATGCTGCCTGGAGCGGGAGCTTCTCTTCCATTTAGCCACCCCATGGTCCTGCTCAGAAACTCCATCTCCTCACCAGCTGTGGCTTTTGTTGGCCAGCAGTCCGGCGCCAGGCTGAATTGTGTTTGATTAGCTCAGTAACTGCATGAAGGGGAAGCCAAGATCGTTGCAGAAGCCTTTCAGCAGCAACAGCGGGGAGTCCAAATACCCATTAAAATGTGTGCTCGGCTCATCTCGAGTCAGTCATTTTTGCTGTCTCCCTCCATCTCGTCCTTTGTTTTCTTGCCTTTGATTGCAGTTGATGAAGTTTGTATCAGCGTTGTCATGGTGAGTCTATTATGAAGTGGTCTTTTCCCTGGGGACCAGGCATCAGGATTGCTGGTTTCTGTTTAAAACTCTGCCACCGAGGCACGACGGGAGAGTGATGTTTCTTCTGTAGATCTCAGGTTCTACATTCTGAAAAATGGTGACTCAAAAGTTTTAGTTCCTCAGGCATACAGGGAGGACATGTGCTGGATTTATGGATTTCCTCTGGATGTGTGATGGGTGATGCTTTAAGGATGGATTTTGAATGACAGCTTTATCCTCTCATCTAAACGATTCCAGCGTGAGGTGTGTCAATGTCACAACCACAAGCTGGTCTAAAATCCAACCTGCCAGTCATTGTGACAAGGTCATGAGAGATAAGAGGGTGGAGAAATCCCTGAGCCGCACACAGTCTTCAGGGAATTACTGAACGGATCCTTCTGGATCTGAGACTTATTTCCTCTTAGATTTGAGAAATACCTGAATATATATGTTAGTGCACCTCACCTTGTCATGTGAGAGCTGTGCCCATTGTGAGCTATGGGATGGATAGACTGGTTGAGTTTGTGGGGATCCATTCTGGTCAGACTGGGAATAGAGGAAAAGTTATTTTAGCAAATTGTGCCAAAGAGGAATCTGTCTTGCTGCTGCTGCTGCTAGCTCCTCTTTCACCGCTACCTCCAAACATCAACAACTTGGTACTGAGGATCCCCTTTCTTTGCATGTGATAATTGCTAATGATTTGAGTGTGAAAGTAGGGAAAGAAATCTATAAAGTAAACACAAACTGAGATTGAGTTGTGCCTGAAGGGATGGAGGAAAGCTGGAAGGAAGAAAACCCAACCTGGTAACAGGATAGAAATAGACGGTGATTGCCTGCATCACCCAGCACCCTACAGCCCCTGTAACTCACAGCAGACTTTCATCCCATGTTACAAGAGAAGCTCCATAGCTGGAGCGTGTTTCTCAAAATTCACCACGATTATTGCTCCAAAGGAGTTAAGTTTTTAAATGTCTTTGAAGCTCTGTGGCTCTCTCTCCCCTGCCTCCACGCAGGTCCATGTATGTGTCGTTGCAAACTGGCACTATCACTCATCTGATGAACTGGTTTCTACTCTGAATTTTGCAGCATATGTGTCTTGTTCCTAGGGAAGGAACTAGGGCTCCCTGTGTCTGGCTGATCTTCTGAGTTCATCCATTCCCTCCTTTGCAAGGTCGTGGACAGAAATCCCTAATTCTTTCCTTCAAAAGTCAGTGTAACCATGAAATTGGAGGGAACAGTTCAAGGTTATTACAGAAACACAAGAAACAAAATTTGTATTTCAGGGGCTGTTTGCAGACCAGTGAGTAGGCTATTGCTGGATGGGAATAGGGATTTGCTTTCTCACAAAGTGCTGGTCCAACTGATGCTTCTTTAGAGCAACACCAACAAATCACTACATGGGTGCTGCACATACTTTAATTAGATATTGAATCATTGACTAGAAATGAGGCCTCCACATATATCTGAGGTCAGCATCCCCCACCCGGTATGCCTGAGCTGGCTACTTCAATGAACGCAGAAGGTCTGTACCTGCCCGTGATCTTCCTCTAATTATTTGGAATCCATATTATGGACCTTGCTGCACAAGACAGTCAATGCCAGGTGTTCAAATTAATAAGATGAACCAGATTTTCTGATCAGTGCTCTGGGCTGTTTGCCATTCCTTTTTCTCCTCGACATCTGATAAAATAACGCAGAGTTTTGGTCAAAGGTATTTTGCATGCATGCTATTGATAGCACTTTGGGAGTGTGGGATTTTTTGCTACTGAGAGAGAAATAAAAAAATGGGGAAAACTGATCAAGTTAGGGAAAAAAATAATCAGAAAGTTGATGTTGGGGGAAGACAGTTTCTAAAGGTGATCGCAAGCATCCACTGAAGATCAAGGTCTAGTTTACAGTAATGCTGGTAATCTGTAGTTCTGGTGAACTGAAAATACAAGAAGATATAGTGCTAGCAAGATTTTAATCCATGCTGGCACCCATTCAACCATAGGATGAGCAAGAACACTCCCCAGCTACTAGCCATTTTTGCGTGAGTCTGAATAATGTCCTGTTTGCAGGCTGTGCATAAAAAAAGATGTCATCATTATGGCCAAAGTAGCTAAATCCACATACTGCAGGTAAAGCAATTAAGAGGTTAGTGGAGGGAGGATCAGTGTGGAACAGGGATTCTGCAGTGTGGCTCATTGGCAGTGAACTGGCAATAACCTGTCACCTGAGACTGCCATCAGGGAAATCCCTGACACAGAGATTCATTTGCTTGTGGAGTACTCTTCAAGGCAGAAACACATTAATAAGGCATGTAAGAGAGGACTGGAAAACAGTCTGTAGAAGATGCTTGAAAAACAGACGCAGAGTGGAGGGAGTGACTTGGGACATATGTCCCAATTTCAGATTTTCTGGTCAAATAAGTAAGAGGTTTCCATGGTGCTGGAGCTGTCACTTATAGCCAGAACATTTGGGCTGGACCTATTTTGTCACTAATTTGCCGCTTTCATGGGGAGAGATAATGGCTGTTTTTGGGCTTGGAAGGGCTCTAGTGTCTTCAGCAGTGGTTGTTGGAAGGCTCGGTCATCTCGACCCTCCGGAGGAAGGTCCCAGTTGCTCTCACCCTGCAGAGTGCCCCATGGGGACTTTCCTTTCTCGCCCTCTTCAGTGGGGACTTGTTTCAGTGTTTGGCACTGAGGGCTTATTCTCTCCTCTCTAGGTAGCTAGATAGATAACTGTGTATACATTGTGTGTGTGTATATACACACACCCTACACATTTACTATGTTCAAGTGCTATGTAAACTCATATCCACATGCTTTGACGCAAACAGGAGCTCTGTGGTTGATTTCTTCTCCATACTGATCTCTCTCTCCTTCATGCACCCGTGGTGTATCTGGGGTTGCAGCCTCTTTATGGCTGCTCCTAGTTCAGTTGTTCTTGCTGCTTCTGGCTCACAGCATCGTCCTCGTGCACCCTTATTCTCTGCTGCACAGTGACTTTTTTGCATCAGGGCAGGGGCTAGAGGCAAAAATAAGTTTCATCCCCATCTTGAGAAGGTAATAGTTGGTTAATGTCTCTAAATATGATGGAGACCTCTATTTCTTACATTCAATAGCCTCCTTTTTTGATCACTATGCCTACTGCAAATATGTAGTAGAGAGCAACCACAAAGATGACAGCCTTTCTGCTTGAGTTGACAGGGGGAAGAAGTTCCCAGTCCCAGCTAAAAGGCAGACAGGGAATGAACCAGACGTTCTGTCTGTCTTTCAATCTGTCTGTCTATCTGTCTACCTATCTATCTGTCCATCCATCCATGCATGCATCCATCCATCACATTAGTATCATGCATGTGTAATAATCCTGGTTGTAGAAGACATACATCTCAAGGTATCTCTTCAATTCTTTCCAGCAGATTAGAAATTTATTCAGAACACAGGGAGAGTTATTGGTGAGCTTGCTGTTGTGTGGATGCTCTAATAGATTTTTTATTGTGCTTTCCGTACAGAGATTGCAAACCCCCAGCCATCCTAATGCTGCATTTACTTCATCAATTCTTGTGACTGCTAATGCTGACGTTATACTGTTTGGCAGCCTCCATTAAGAATGGTTTGCCCCATGATATTAACAGACAGTGAAGCTTTGTGCTGATGGATAAAGCGTGGTGTAAAACCTGATTAGAATCAATCAGAGTAATTGTCTGGATGTGTGGTGGTTAATAGGAAATGTCCTGCATATTATTGGCTGTTTTATATAGCAAACGGATTAGCTTTCGGCTGCCTTTTGTGGCTCACATCCTCTCCTGAGCCGCTGGGGGAGGTGATGGATCTGCTGGGAGGCTCAGGAGACACCGTGCTGGCGTTGCATCCTGCGTCAGTCTATAAGACACAGAGCTTGGGGAAGAGCTCTGTATTTTATATTTGTCTCGATGACTATTCTGCCTTTATGTCCAGTGCTAACAGCTGGGCAAAGGGCAACCATCAACCTGTTTCATGACTGATGTTAAGGCCAGGCCAGGGCTTTGGGAGGCATTGTGCAGCAGAGGCCAGGAGCAAGACTGAAGCAGAAGAGCAGACTCACACACTGGGAATTAAACACAATTGCGAATCTGCTCAGCTCAGCCTGGTGTCCCCACAGCTCACCTGCTAGTCTGTGTTTGGAAGAAAGTCTGAAGAGAGACCCACCAAGATCCTATCATCCCTCAGCATCCAAATGTTGACCCCAGTTCACATGCAGAGACAGCCTGGGAGGACTGAATGTGAGCAAGCACAATCTGATTCAGCCAGGGACCAGAACAACCCATCCTGAAACAGGCTTCACAGACAACAGCAAGACACTGTGAGATACTACTCACACTCCAGGAGGACCTAGACAGTGTCTGCTTGATCAGACCCTCTCTGATCAGGCAGTCTAGAGCTGAGTTAAAGCCACTGTGGTTGCAGAAATCAAGTGGGTCATAGCGACTGGCATATTTACACACAAACTAGGACCAGCCTTGTTTTCTAGCATCTTCTTCTTCTGGGATAGGCTTAAAGCACATAAAGGTCACAGCTTCCTCATCAAAGCATCTTCCAAGACACCAACCCCCTGGCAGCTGTGGGTGCATCTTCTCTGCAGCAGAAGGGCACAGTACCCCCAAATGCTACTGAGGGTGTGCTTGGAGAGGGTCAGTGACTCAGCGAGGAGTGGGCTCGCTCAGGGCAGTTCGTCCTGGGCAGCCTCTGGTTGCTGAGGACTCTCAGTTTTCTTCCTGCCACAAGGATTGGACATTTTTTTCTCTGTCTTGGTACATTTGTTGTTAATAAGGATAATAAATCCCCACAAAGCACAGGGAAATATCACTTGCATTTCATGAGGCTTGCTTTTGCCCAAGGTCATGAGTAGTGCCTTTAATTTAAATTCAGTGCTAGAAACTTCTGTATCCCTGGGAAGATATCTTTCTTGCAAACAGAGCTGCTGATGCTGGCTGTGCAGGTAGGAGGAGAGGGAGAGAAGGCTTTGGCTGGGAGAGGCCAGCTCCCCTTGGTGGTCAGAGCCCTGGGTACCATCTGAAGTGCAGCAGGCTGGGATCCTAATGAAAGAGCTTTTCAAGCGCTCGTTTCTTTCCTCAGTGAGTAGAATACTATTAACCTTTAAGGTAAAATTATATTTTGTGCCTCTGGGAAGCAGTAACATTTTACCGAGCTGCACTGGGGAATCAGGTAAACAATTGTTAACTCTCTCCAGCCCCATTTCAAGGCCATTTCGGGGCGGGTGCGTGTGCGTGTGTGTGCAAACCTTGCCAAGCAGCTGAGCAGAACTCTGTGCTCGGGAACCCCTCATTGCTGGAGAACCGCTGTCCCCTGCTGCAATTCAGCCTGTGTGTCTCAAGCTCTTTGTTCATTAACTGGTATTCAGTTGAACCAATGGTCCTGGCATCTTGAGGCTAAAAGCTTTGCATTGCTGTTTTGCCATTTCCCAGGTCCACACAGTTGTTGGGCAACAGGTCTGGCTTTTGGCGTCTGAGGACGTGGTTTGTCAAGAGTCAGGACATTATTTATGAGCCTGTACTGTGATCTCTCTCTCACAAGGTGGGACAAAGCTGCTGCATGTGGTCCTGCTGTCAAATAATGCCATGGAGGTGAGCCCTGCTGTCTCTGAACTGAACTTCCAACTCTGTTTAGAAGCTGCGTCACCCAACAAACTGCTGATTGCAGCTTTGACAGTCTAGAGGCTTTGACCAAGTCCTGTCTTGCCCTTGGACAGTGTGTGACATCACAATATACCGAAGAGACTTGCATGTTTTGTTGTCAGGGTGAAACAGGCTGGTGTTGCCTGCAAAGTTTCTAAACCTGTTGAGTATTGGGATCCATTCCTGAGAAAAAAAAATAAAATAAAGAGGACTAAAAAGTGAGGTCTTTCCTTTCTTTTCCTCCCTTCCTTTCCTCCTGTCTTCCCCAGTGCGTTACTCCAGCTCTCCCCTCGCTTCCAACCAGTGCTCTCCACTGGACCTGCCCAACACTCGGCACTGCAGGTTGGGTGGCCAGGGGTAGCGAGGAGGCTCTGAACTGCCAAGGCAGGGAGAAAGCAGGAGCTACAATCCAAGGACAAAGTCAACACCTTGGGTAGAAAATTAAATCAGTGAAGCAGCGTAAGCCAGAAAGCAAAAGATGCAACAGCAGCAAAGCTGGTTTCCAAATTGAAATGTGTTTGTTGGGGATTGTCCATTGGCTTGGGGAGTTATTATTTCCATTTCTTTAGTTATGAATTAATTTCTAGAGAACTTAATCATCCCCTCCCTTCTCCCCTCCCCAGCCCCCTCTTCCCTTCTCCTTCTAATTTTCCACTTGACTGAGGATTCTCTGACAGTGAAAATTCAGGCTTAGAGGAGGTCCATGCAAGCTGCTCCATTAGACTGGATAATCTCATTGGAACCAGTGGCTTGAATAATAACACCTTCACCTCACGCGCTGCACGGGATTCAAATGACACTTAACACCCTGG
Source organism: Cariama cristata (assembly GCF_000690535.1). NCBI lineage: Eukaryota > Metazoa > Chordata > Aves > Cariamiformes > Cariamidae > Cariama > Cariama cristata. Next base: position 29,142 of record NW_009630431.1, read on the forward strand.
GCTGCAGGGACGGCTGCGGCAGGGGAAGGGGTGGGTCGGAGCCTGAACCAAACACCCTTTGTCTTCTGGATCTGCCAGCCTAACCATGCTTCTGAGGACACATCTGCAGTATGAGATAAATGCTGGTCCAAACTTTCCCCGATGCTGAGACGTCCACACCATCAGGAGCACAGGCATCCTGACCTTGGCAGATGTCTGCACAGAGGGAGCCTGGGTCCACCCTGTGTCTGAGGGCTGAAGTTTTTTGCTGTCTCGGTGGGATGAGGATGAGCACACTACAGCCTGTCCCACCAGCTGATGTCCCAACTTCTGCTTTCCCTCAGCAAGTTGTGTGGGTTGGAGCAGGATCATTTAATTGGGGCTAAATGCACTTCAGCCTGTTGCCAAATATGCCCTTTACCCTCACAACATAAGCACGTAACCTAGTCCTTTTTATGCCACCACCTCCTTACATGCTGAGTATCGAACTGGCTCCAGCCAGGCTGCTGAAGGAGTCCTCCCCACAATTTAGAACCCATCTAAGAGCACAAGCGCACCATGGGCTCTGTTTCTGCTGCCTGGTCTTTCCCTCAGTGAGCAGTGCCAGACTATTGTCTCCTTTCCAGATGCAACTAAAAACCTGAGTTCTGTCACCAACCCGTAAGATGGATGGTTTGAATCCAGGATTCTGGATTGGATATCATAGGGGTGATCCTGAAGGACTTCAAGTCTAGCAAGACTCTCTTGCTCTTGGAGGGCATAGTTGGAGTCTTTGGTTTTGTCCATATGTCCATCACAAATTATCGTGTTGGGAGAAGATGTCTCGTTCAGGTGGTTCATGAATGAGAGACAGCATCACAAAACTGCACTTGAATTCCCACCTCCTTCAGCATCCCCAGCCCTTTCCTACCACCTACCCACACTAGATCCATGCTATCACTCCACAGCCTGTGTTGTAGCATTGCTGTGCACTGGCACAGCCAGAAGAAATAACATCTTCCCATAGTGACTCCCATCAGATCCACCGGTGCAGCCTGACTATCCTGCTTACCCAGTCGTCTCAGAATTGCCCAGAGAGGAGCATCATGCAAGTTTTCTTCAGAAACGATGCGCTTTTAAAGGGAAGAAAACTAGGAAATGTATGTGGGAGATGGACACCTGGAATGTATAATAAATGACTCTATAGCCATGCATCTGACAACCCAGCCTGCTGGAGGTCATTCACAGCACCACAGCAATTTTTCAGCATTTAACCCACCCCTTCTAGCCATGCACGGATGTGGGGAAATTCATACATCACGCGCCGACAGCCTTTTCCTTGCAGCTGGAGTATTAGATGAGATTCCCTAGCAAAGCCTCAGGTCAGGGAACGCTTTCCCGCGCCTCTCCGTGCGAGAGGCAGGCTCAGTGGGGTGTGCCAGACCAGACTAGGAGCTCCTCGTGTTTTAGGAGAATCATTCCCAGGCACCTCCTTCAGGCTGAAGGGTTAAAGCAGCAGAGGGATGAAGCAAGGATCATTTCCAGGGTGGTCTGAAGTCTTGATCTTTTTGTTTCTTATGAATTGGTTCTGGGTGGACCCTTGCTCAACTCCAAACCTCTCTGCAGAGTCAACTTGCTCTTCTTGATGGATAGACAACCACTGTACAGGGAGCTCAGGCTGCCTGATGTACCCTTTAGTGTTTAGCAGAGAGAAGAAGCTTAGGAAGAGGGGAACTGACATTGTTCTCTGACTTTTGGGCTGGAGCAGGCTTGGGCAGAGAAGGGCAGTGAGACTAAGACTAAAATCCTTCCTACTCTGTTTTTCCTCTTTTTCCTCTGTCCCCCAAATCCCCTTTCCTAATGCACAATGTGAAGGAGTTGAGCTGTGAAAGTCAGGATGAGGCATACTTTGAGTAGGGTTTTTATTGTTATTTGTGTCAGAGTTGGGGTGAAATGATGACTTAGGTAGCCAGGAAGCTCTAGCTCTGACTTATGCGTCAGTCATGTGAGGGTCTGAAAACTACCATGTAAACACGTTTGTCTCCTTTATTTATGATCTCTGAGACAGTTCACCTGTTGAAGGCTGTGCATCCAGCTCAGCCCATGCTTTTTCCTATCTCCGAAGAGACAAATATGCTAGAGATGGATCAGGAGCTTCAGACACAGTCTGGGTGGGGTTGGTGAAACTGCTTGGGTGCCTGTTTTCTTCAGGCAGCAAACCTCATCACAGTGATTTCACATCTCACAGAGAAAAGCAAGCCTGGACTAAGAGGTTCCTTGGCTTATTTTTCCCCAGTGAGGCTTAACTCTCAGCACAGAGTGCTTCTCCTGTCCAACCATAACCATGGGGCAGCTGGAGACCTCCTTTTCCAGGTCTGCATGGTAATGGGGACTCGATGTAATTCTCTCTGTGCTATCCTGTGGTTTTTCAGGCTTCTAATTGTACTGCTGCAAAGCACGGGGAAAGTTTGGGCCCGGAGGGAAGAATTGTCTCTGCCAGCAGCAAATACCAGAGCTACAGCACACGTCACTGTCTGTTGGCTCTGCTGCTGGGGGACATGGGCAGATGGATGGATGCACGTGGGCAGGAGGAGGAGAAAAGGGAAGGAGCTGAAGAGTGATGTGAAAAAGGCGATATTGATGAAGGTCAAAAGGAGCAGTGAGGAGGGAGAGTCTGGTTTCAGAAAATCTGTGGGATCCTCTATGCCCTGCACCTTTCTGGCTAAAACTGATTGGGGCAAGGGGTTTCTAGAGGTGAGGGATTTCGATAAACAGTGGTCAAGTCCAATAAGTCTGTCCTGTGGAAATGTTTTCTCTCTTCTTGCTATTCTTCCCCAAGTCAGGACAGCAGATGCTAACAGCAAAAGAGCAATTAAATTACATGCTGGCTGAGTCTGGCAGTGATTCAATATCTATATAAGCGGGGGACCCCTTACAGTGTACTTCCCATGGCTCCCCAAACCTCCCTGCAAATCTCCTTGAACACAGATGCTGTGCTTCTTGTTTGCAGTTTTCCTGCCCTATTTGTCGTTTAAGAGGTGAGGCTGAAATGGCAGCAAACACTCCCACCCATTTTGTAGGACTTCTAGGTCTCACTGCAGTCTTGGCAGGGATTCATGAGGAAGCCTCAGGACCACTGATTCAGATTAGCCCTGATCTCTGAGCAGCACACTCCAAATTTTACCTTCCTGAAGGCCTGGGCACCTCCCATCATTTTCACGCACAGATATTTGGCATTTGTGCCACGGTGATAGGGAAAAGACCAAATAAATGTCTCTGGAGTTACTCGAGAGAAGCTCCCATGAAGAATTCAGGGATGATGTTCCGAGGTATCTGAATCAGGCCATAAACAAAGAATTTCAGCCCCTTTGAACAAATTAGTTGCATCAGTCCTCGCTGAGGAGAGTATGTAGGAGCGTGGGAGAGCGTAGGTGTTATCTACCCAGGTTCTGGGGAAGACACTCACAAATATTATTAGCATGAATAGGAAGCGCCATGATAGGATGCTCTCTGGGAAAAGTAATTTTGTTCATTAATTGCTTGCCTTATCTAGCCACCTTGTTCCCTTTCTCTTGCTTTCTTCTTTTTTAATTTTCTTTAAAATGACTGTAAGTGAATTCAGTGCTGGGAAAGTTATTTTACTGCCTCCCCAGAGACAGAAGCGTGTATTACTCAGGTAGCCTTCAGCTGAATCTTCAGGGGGTTTTCCATCTTCATTTGAAACCCAGTCTTTGATGGGCAGATGGCAAAAGACGGTTTGAGGCAGATTCCTGTGATTTCTTTCTTGTGGACCACCTCAGTGCTCTGGACTGACTGCAGTTCACAGGTGTGTCTTTGGCTTGAGTTCTACCTGCTGCTTGTGATTTTGTACTCCGAGATTCTCCTCCTGCCTTTAGCTTCTAGGTTTGTATTGTGCCTGGTTAGCTCAGCAACAAAAGGAGTCAGAGGGCTGTGATTTAAGGGACAGCATAGCAGAGACCTTGCAGCTTCAGAGATGTCCTTTCCTTGTGTCTTTGACCCTTGCAGGAAGTTGGAAAAGGTCAGTGGCTGAAGGCAGGTGATACCCAACCTCCCAGATGTCAAACACACATGTTGACTTGTTTCAGACTGCTTCTACAGTGGGGGATAGGTTTCTTCCAGGGATCTGTGCATTTCCAGCACGATTGCTGCTAGCCACTGCTTCAAATGAGTTCGCAGTGTTAGGTGGGAAGCAACAAATGCCAGGGCTCATCAGGGCAGCCTAGCTTCATAGCACGGGTCTCACTGCAAACTGAAGACAATGCAAGTAGAGTTGCCCAGGCTGAAATGCCACCATCACCTCCAGCCTGAGCCTGGAACCCACCTGGAGCCAAGTCCCCACCCGAAAGTTGTTCAATCCCTGCCATCGACTGATGCTGCAGAGCTTGTTGGGGCTTTTTGAGGTCTCTCTGAACACAGTGGCTGTCATGGGAGGAACAGAGCCTTTCTGTAACGCTGAGCAGTACCAGCTGAGGAGTGGATTTCAACATCACCTTCCACAGACCCCCTCCCTCATTTCCACACTCTCCTCCCTCTGTGCCAGCAAACAATATCCAATTCTTCATTGGACAAAGGCTCCAGTTTCCAGGGATTTGCATGTGAAATGCTCCTGTTCATCTCAGGCTTGAATGAGCCATCAAAATGCTCATCAGGGATATGCCTACAAAAGCACACACATGTGTACACACAAATCACTTGTCTGTGGCTGCACCCCAGCGATGCGAGAGCTGGTGTGGTCCTTGGGCCACCTCTGAAACCTTTGTTCGCAGGCTGAGGCTGAGGAGCAGGTTGCATTTGATGGACCAACACAGGGCCCCCCAGGCAAGATTAACATGGAAAAGCCAATCTGCAGCTCTGGAAATTTGGGGAGGGGGTGAGGGGAAGGAGAAGGACCATGAAATCCCCCAAAGCAGGGGGAAGGGATGCTGTTTATAGAGTGCCTGGCTTTGTAGGGTGGGAGATGGAGAAGTAAATCCCTTGCACCCACACCCTGCGGGGCTCTGGGGGTGGGCTTATTCAATTGCTGTGATAGAGGGAGGAGCCCACCTGGGGACAGAGATAACGGGTGGGCATTGGGATTGCCGTTCTGCAGCATAAGCCGGGAGAGTTATCAGGGCAGAAACTCGGCTTCTATTACCATGCATTAGAATAGATTAGCAGGCAGAGCAATTAGCATCCTCACTCTATTTGGCGAAATGACAGGGTCGGTGGCAGCGGGCAGGAGGCATGCGGGGAAGAGGCAGCTTTGGCAGGGTGGCATTTCCCTTCCTGAACCCCCAAGGACAGAGGGAAATTCTGGTCTTTCGCCCCAGGACTGTCCCTGCTGGGACACTGAAAAGGCCAGGGGTGAGGATAAACTTTAGTTAGTGGTCTGAAACTTTTTGTGGCTTGTGGTGCCTGAAAAACGGCCCTGGGGAGATACAAAGCGCCAAAGAGTGGATTTCAGCTTTCTTGAGTTACTTGAAAGAATCCTTGAAAGAATCCGCAGATCTCTGGGTCCCCAAATGCCACAGTTAAAAAACCCACTGCTTGGACTTCCACAGGCCACCCCAATGGCCTTTTACACCTTTTTCTTTACCCATTCTTATCTTTGGTGCCCGAAGAGCAGGTTTTTCGGGGAGGCGAGCCTGTTCATGATTAGAGCCAAAGATAAAAACAAGGGTCCCATTCCTTCCTTGGTTGCATATAAATTTGCTGAGAAATCTTCCCCTCCTCTTACTGCCAGGACAGGTTTCCCATGAATGATCCTGTGCATGATCTCAGCTCAAATTTGTCCTTCTTTCCCTGTAGCATCTCCTGCCTTTCTGTCCTGAATGAAGTATCCTGGGCAGTGGATAAAATTTAACTCCTTGATGCCAGGGAGAGCTAAATTTCAGCTGTCCTCTGGCAGTGATGGAGGGCAACCTGGAGGCCAGAAAGAACTGGCAGGAAGGGATGGCTATTTGCCACATCACCACATAAAGTTTAAGGTCAATTATGTCTGTATCTCAACATTTATGGCATTCCGATTCTTAGGACCCCGAGGGAACCTGGAAATGTCAAAATATTGCTAAAATCGACATTAAACTTTATATGTAAGTGGGACTGAATCTCCTTCCTTTTCCTGACTCCAGTCAGAAAATTGCTTTGGCTCCAGCAGAGGGAAAGGCAAATTTCAGCTGCTCCCTTCTTCCCCAGCCTTGCTCCCCCCTTGTGATGAGCCATCTCAGGAGACACAAAGCCGATTCTACACATTGGTCAGACTTCGGCTAAAACAAACCTCTTATTACGTCCCCAGATTCCTTTAATTACTTTGTTCCTGTCTCATCCTTCTTTCCAACTGGGAAATCAAAAACTTTTCCCCAATAAAAAATGAAGCTGTCATATCGCATCTCATCCTGAAAGAGGGACCAGACTAATGAGACTGATTCAAAACATCACAGCCAGATAGCTTGAATCTCCAGAGCCTCCCAGAGCCACACATCTCTGTGTCCTGCAGTCCCTTTCCCAGACTGCTGTCCCCAGCCCTGGCTGAAAATGCCATTAGGAGGGTTTGCACTTGGCTTCCACTGAGCTCCATCTGCTGACCACCTTGCAAAAGTCATTGCCAACCTGCCTGGTTGGTCTTCAAGCAGACATCCTCTCCAGCCTCTGAGCAAGGGCTTCAGGCAGAGCAGGGACAGGGAATCTTGGGTGATACTGGGAAAGTGAGCTGGGGATACTGGTAGGACATCAGCCCGTGCTCATTTGGGGAATGTGACCATCTGCCAGAAGCTGCCTGGCTTTGTGTAGAGAGAAGAAAAACCAAGTGATGCAGTCATGCCAGAAATCTCCCAGTCACCTCCCAGGCTCTGTAACCCACTCCAGCTTTGCCTGGGACACAAATGCTGGCATGGTACAAGACTGAAGACTTGGAGGACAGCCATCCTTTTTGTTTTTTCATTTTGGAGGAAGTGACGCTTCGCCTCGGGTGCAAGGAGGCCATGCCTGCACCCCCTGCTAGGTTTCAGATTCCTAATTTGTTGGTCTGTGATGAGCTGGGGATGAGGGAGCATCTTCAGTCTGACCCTTGCCATCTACCTGCAGGCGCAGCCTGCCTCACTGTGGGCTCTGGCTGGGCTGGGAAATCTCAGATTTCCCCTTGGAGACAAAGAGATAGAAGAGATGGAAAATGATTGCCTCTTGCCCTATCTTTCTCCAGGAGCGTTGGGACTATCTGGGCTACTCAGGGGCTTCAAACTGAGACCTAAATAAGATTTCCCTGAAAGTTTCCCTTCATCCTCTCTACCCCCCTCCTGAATTTTCCCCTTGGATGTGTCTATCCAAAATACCTGGGCAAGGAGACCACTTGATGCGGCAGAAAGGTCAAACTGTGAAGCATGGGAAGGGGTGGTAGTGGTTGTGGCTCAAACCACGGGGGTGTTCACAGCTGCCCTGCACATCTCTGTCCTCACAGAGAGTCTGAGGCGTGCAAACTGGCTGCTGGTCCCTTTGTCCCCACCTTCCTCCCCTCTCCCCATGTCCCCATCCCTGCTCCACTCAGGTCCATGTTCTCTTTCCCCATATCCTGTCTTCTCTTGGTTGGTCATGAGATTAGGAGACACATGACAACCCTAGTGATAAGAGTCAAGGAGGCAGATAGATAACCTGAGAAGAAGAGAAGAAGACACGACAAATTTAAGGGGAAGAGCTAAAGAGGCATGAGAAAAGTAGGGCAAATGTGTCTAAGCTGAACACACAGAACTGAGAAGAGATGAGGACTGGGATGGAGCAACATCCTCATCTTGCACAAGCTGAGGACTCCAGTGTGATTGACCCTACACCACAACAAAATGTTGAGCAATGAACAGGTTGGGGAGGCAAATGGGGATGCCATTGAAGGCCGTGTCCCATCAAAATGTCCCATCCTGCCCTGATGACCTGTCCTTGCTGGTGTGAATGGGGTGTGCACTGGTTCTCACCTGCCACCTCGAGTTTACCAGCACTGGGGGGAAGGTGTCAGGAAAAGGTGGCTGTGACTATTCTGTCAAAAGGTGACTGAATTTGTCCCCTGTGGGAAATGTCACCATTTGGAACCAAAAAGGAAAGCTGAAATGTCAAAACCTTTAGCAAAACAGTGGTGCCCGCAAATTACCTGTTTGGAGGTGGTGGAAGGGTGTCATTTTGTTTGCTGAGGTGACCCAAACCTTTGAGCTGTCTCTCAGGTTGCTCCCTCCCACCATTGGCATCAAATACAGACCCTTCATGTCCCTCTGCTTCCCTGTGAGCCCACCTCACTGGCCAGATCAAGTCCTGCAATGCAAAAGCAGTCAAAAGAAAACTGCTGTGCATCAAATGGTAAGGCTTCTCCAAAAAGGATTAATTTATTTGGATTTTATTTCTGGGAATTCATTTTTTTTTAATGGCAAGATTTTTTTTTTTCCTGAATAAAAAAAAAAAAATGTATAATGTGCTAATTGCCATTTGTAAAAACCCCCTCTCTGTTCTGAGTAGCAATTTCTGATCAGATCTAATCACCACTCTTTTGTCTTGAAAATTATTTTTAATTGACAAAATTACAGATAAGACCTTTTCCATTGCCAGAAAACTGACAACATTTTTTTTGTCTCGTATTAGAAAAGTTGCATATTTTAGTCTGCTTCTGGAAAAAGTGGAAAAAAAAAAACAAAAAAAACAGAGAATCAAAATCTTTTTTCAACAGCTATGGATATCAACAAGAAAGGTTCAGTCAGGACTATATATTGTTTTTCTGACTGCATTATTTCCACCTCCCCACAAAACAAAACAAAAAAAATAATAAGAAAAAAAGACTTACAGAAACTTCCTCCTTGTCTTTCCACACTCCGCCCCCCCCCGCCCCGGACTATCTGTCTCTGTCTATTTTGTTGACTCAGGGTGTCAGTTAGTTTGGTTTCCAGCAGTGACCACCAGATCTGGTTAATGGTGTGAATTAGCAGAACAACTTTCCCCCTCTCCCAGAAGCCCTGTGGCCCCAGGCCACCGCATGGGTCTGTGGAGCAGCTGAGCACCTCGGATCCTGCAAGCCCAAATGATAGCCCCGGACTATCTGTCTCTGTCTATTTTGTTGACTCAGGGTGTCAGTTAGTTTGGTTTCCAGCAGTGACCACCAGATCTGGTTAATGGTGTGAATTAGCAGAACAACTTTCCCCCTCTCCCAGAAGCCCTGTGGCCCCAGGCCACCGCATGGGTCTGTGGAGCAGCTGAGCACCTCGGATCCTGCAAGCCCAAATGATAAGAGAAACTCACTGCATGATCCTAACAGGGTTTTACATGTCTGAGAAAATAATTGCCGCTAGAAAAGCCAGGCACAAGGGCCACAGTGCCTTTTAAATGCATTTAATTTGTTAACACAAGTGACACTAAGGGCTGGCTTGCTGGCAAGTATGACTAAGAGAAAAGCCCGTAGCTCATGGAACTGTGGAGTAGTTTGTCCCTAATGAACGGCCAGAGAGAAGGCTAGACATTTTAGTCTGTAGAGCGCTTTGTGCAGCATGTGTCTCCATCCTGCTGCAAGAAATGGGAGCTGCAGAGTTGCAGGGATGCTCTGGTTCAGGTCTTAAGAGCATCTGCAGCTCTGCCAATCTTTGAACATCCTGCTTGGGAGGGGAGAGCACACCAACACCTTCCTTTCATTTCCCTCTGTTAAGAAATCAAGAGTTACCCAAAGCAAACTCAGGCATTTCAGGCAGTGATGGGATGGAGAGACGGACAAGAAGTGGGAATGGCAGAGAAATATCCCCCTTGGAGGCACTTGTCCCACCCCACTTGCTCACATGAATGATGGCCTCAGTCAGCACTTACTTCTTGGCATCATACCTCCCCTGCTCCCTTCCTTCTGCAAACAGCATCTTTTCCCCAGTTTTCTCCCTGTCCCTAGCCTCTACACGGTCAGAAAAAATCTTCCTCCCATTTGCAGCCTCCTGAACCAAGCTCCATCCCCTGCAGATGTTGTGATCACAACCACTTTATCACCATTAGTCCAGATCCCATGAGGTCTGGATGGCAAAGACACAACTTCAAGGTGGGAGGAAGGGGAGGTGCAATGCTCCAGAGAAGTACGAGAATAACTCTTCAGGGTAAACTGTTAGGATGGGGATGAGAGTCTGCAGGACTGTATGGTGAGGGTGCAGCAAGGGTCAGGACTCCACTATGTTGAGCATGGAGGAAACAAAGATACAGCCAAGGAGAGGTCAGGATGAAAAATAAAGGTCATGTTTTTTGGTTTGGGGCAGTTTGTGTGTGTGTAGGGGGTTATTTTGTTGTGGTTTTTTTTCCACAACCCGATGGTGGAAATGTGTCTTAACTGAGAGGCAAAGGCAGGTAAAAGCATGCACAGGGCACACATGCCTTCTGTTAGGCTGGCAACCCTGCAGTAGCGTATCTGTTTTCCACACTGAGCAAAGGGAAAACAAAGAGTGTGCAGATGGAGGAGTACCCCGCTTGACCCTTCTTGTACCTGGTCTATCCAGGTGCATGGAGCTCTTGGGTCTGTGCTCAGCCTCTCCAAAGATTTCTGGGCTTCAGATTAACCCTCCTAACCTTGGACATTTAGGGACAAACCCTGGAGGTGGTGGAGTGAGTCTGGTGAGTCTTGGTCAAACCAAGCCCTAGCAAGGCAAAAGACCCCTTAGCATCTCGTTGCAGAGGTGGAATAGCACCTTATCCCTCTGCAGCTGGTGTTTGCAGAATGTGACCCCAGCAGGTTGCTTTAGGTGCCAGATGGCAGACCTGGGATTTAACCATGATCTCTAGAGTCCCAAACAAGGGCCTTCATCTTGTCCTGGAGACCAGGACTTTGCTCCTCTCTCTGATACACATGTGTCTATGCCTCACTTTCCTGTCTCTACTTGCTAATGTTTCAACCTCACAGAGGTGGCGTGAAGTTTAATTAGCTCCAGGCAAAACCCTTTGAGATCCTCAGATGAGAGATGCTATAGAAGCGCAAAGTATTAATTTAACATTATTAAAATAATTGGTTAGTGGATGATGAACAGAGGGTTAGCGTTAGCGGTATTTATTCTTAATGGGAGATGAGGAGGAAATAACATTCCTCATGGTTCAGCGGTAGGACTGGTTTCTTAGTGTTTGTACTAATGGTTTGGACAGAAGCAGGACACTTGCAATTGTTAAAGATGCAGCTGATAATGAAATAGCAGGTGCTATTAAGACATACAGAGAAATGCTGTGTCTACACCATAATCTTATGCAAATAAGTTCAGGAGTGGAATATGCTCTTTTAGATGTCTTAAGTGTAATGTGATGCCACCGGGTGGGAGTTACACATCAGCTAATTATAGCATGAATAGCACTGAATTAGGTTATATAGCAGTGGAAAGTGATCTCGGCATATTGACAGACCCAGCGTGTTAGAGTTACTGATATTTTATTAAAGCAAAATAGTTATTGGCAGTACAAGGTATTTTTCCTCCGTAAGCCGTAATAGACGCACCAGATGAGAGCGCAGTAGAGTCACCGCAGTCTCCCAGGGCCCGAAGCACGCACCAACTCTCAACAGAGACAACAGAAATGATTAGTTGAGGTTGGGATATTTCATTATCCCTTTCACAGTCCAGCTGCCGAGTGCAGGCAGCTGCTTTCCAGGTGACCACTTTTCTAAGGCAGGCACTTGTGTCTGGAAGTACTTATTTATTAAAAGTCCTATTTGCCTTTATTTACAATTTGCTGAACTTTCTTTTTGGCCTGCAATGTCCCCTCTGGGCAGCTGCCTTCAGCGGCTGGGTGCTTTGTCACCTTTGTTTCTGTGTTTCAGCCAACACCATTCAGGGATTTGAGAGGCTGATGCTGGAGGGCAATATTTCGCTCTGCACATGCTGAAACAATTTTCTCTACTGTTTCTCCCCACTCTTGGGGGAGGGCAGAACATTTTTGGCAGTGCAGAGGAAGACTGGAGTGAGAAGGTTACTTTTTGACAGGTATGTCCCTTTTTCTGCTCCCCTGAAAATCCACCACATTTTGGTTCTGAAGAACTTCAGTTGCAGATGCTGGGCAGACATCTGGGAGAGTGTGGTGTGTAAACCCACAGGATGCTCCACATGCTCCTGCTCTGGATGGATTAGGAGGTCAAGGAAGAGGAGATAGGGGAAACCATGGGCAAAACATTCTGGAGAAGAGGCCCCATCACTCGCTTCTACATGAACAAACCTGCAAAACCCACTGTCAAGTGGTTCCATCCCTTTAATCTTGATTCACGCAGCAGCTGTGATCAGTTACCTAGGATGAATTATGTTGCTCGCTCATGGAAGGGGTCTGTGATGTTGGTGCAAGAACCTGAACCCTGCCGGTGACCCCAAGCCCAGCTCAGTTCGATTCAGTTTGGCAGAGCTGCCTCATCATCAGACTCAAGCACCAGGCACAGTTGGGTGTTTTGTGGTTTTTTTTCCCCTTTTGTTTTAAATGGAGAAATTACATTGGAAAAATCAGACAGTCACAGTCAAAAATTAGGAAGTGGCAGAACTGAAGTCACCCGTAGAAAAAAGGAATAATAATACTTGATCCTGTAATTAAAGTCTGGGTTGCAGTGTGTCAGTGCAGGGAACAGATTTAGGATTGCAGAAGCTACTTTCAGTCTGGCACTACCTAATTCCTGAGAGTCTGACACCGCAACCCTAACATTGTATTAAAACCAGGCTCAGTTTGGTTTGGCTTTTCATCGTTTTATTATTTGGATGGCAACACACCTTACAACAGACATCAAGGCTGCAAGACACATCAGTCTAACATAGAGTGAGTTTTTGGTCTGAAGAGTTACATGTCTTAAATGTGTGTGACTAGTAAACAGCAAGATAAGATGCTGATTATTATATTCCTGCTCAGTGGTGGGGCTGGGAATACAAACGACATTCCTAGATGCTTAACCTATACCCATGTGCTGTCCCTCTGTGCAAATGTGCTGGATGTGTTTGAAACCTACTGTGCTATTACACTTGAACGGAGTCTGGGTAACTGTCCATTTAGTTTTAGAAAATCTAGACATTTCTGTCGTGCTGCAGCTGGAGGAAATAAATGGGAGCTAGCAGGACATCTTGAAGAATTTGGGTGCTTGTGTTTTGACATCGAGTCCAAAAGGGTTTCCTTCCAAGCTATTCTCGGGAGACGAGTTCCCACGCTCTGCAGAGCTTTGATGGGATTGCTGTGTCTGTTTGTTTTGTAGAAGTGCTTACCAAAATCTCAAGTCAGCATTTTGCCATGGCTTTCATTCCACGATAGGGGATGTACAGTTTGGGGAGTGTTGCGGTTTAACCCCAGCCAGCAGCTAAATCCCACACACCCGCATGCTCACTCCTTCCCTGGTGGGCTGGGGAGAGAATCGGAAGTGTAAAAGTGAGAAAACTCTTGGGTTGAGATAAAGACAGTTTAATAAGTAATGCAAAAGCCACACACACAAACAAAACAAAGCAAGGATTTCATTCCCCACTTCCCATCACCAGGCAGCTGTTCAGCCATCTCCAGGAAAGCAGGGCTCCATCACACGTAACGGTGACTTGGGAAGATAAATGCCATCACTCCCAACATCCCCTCACTTCCTTCTTCTTCCCAGCTGTACATGCTGAGCATGACGTCATACGGTACGGGATATCCCTTGGGTCACTGGGGTCATCTGTCCTGGCTGTGTCCCCTCCCAACTCCTTGTGCACCCCCAGCCTCCTCGCTGGTGGAGTGGGGTGAGGAGCAGAAGAGGTCTTGACTCTGTAAGCCCTGCTCAGCGGTAACTAAAACATCCCTGAATTATCAATGCGGTTTCCAGCACAAATCCAAAACATAGCCCATACCAGCTACCGTGAAGAAAACTAACTCTACCCCAGCCAAAACCAGCACAAGGAGTAGCTAATGGGCTATGCATCAACCCTCTGGAGATTACGTATTTAAAATTCCTGATCCAGCATGCGGCAACGCTAAAGGAGACTTAATGGGATGAAGACTCCTAGGGAACGGAGAGCAGGAGCTGCAGTGCTGCTTTTGCTCTCTCAAATCTGCAAAGCAAACTGAGAGCGTGCTGAGAATGGCAGAGATCTCCCTTTACGATTCCTGGCACTGGAAATACAAAACTTTCCTCCATCAGAAAGATGGAGCAATTTGAGTTTGAAATTGAGGTGTTCATTTTATCTAGTGTCAGCCACTAGAGAGAAGCCAAGCCCTAAAATTTTAGGCCACCACCAAACTTTGTAACACTCAGGTTCAGCCGTATACTGGGTTACTTTTGCATGTGTTGCCATAGATGCCCGTCTGCAAATCCCCACGCATAGAGGCACAATCTCTGCTCCGGGGAGCAAGGACATTGAGGGGTGATCTTGGAGTTAACCCTCCAGCAGCCCCCACGTGCTCTCACAACTCAGCCTCTGAAGTTTGGGAGTGGGTGAATAATTTAACATCCGCACTTAGTCTTTATAGCTGATTTTAATGGGGGGTAATAGCACTGCTAATAACAAAATCCATTGAAGACACCCTGTGCAAGTCCATAACATTAGTTTAATGGCAAAAGGTAATTGGCATGCAGTTGAAGCTGTCCTTTTGTATTAACCCTGTGGATTTCTAGGCAGAAATCTTCCTTGAAGCAATGGCCTTGGCAATGCATGTGGACTAAAATACAGATGTGTTTTGTGCTAAGCAAATGCAAATCTGGATCGAAACAGGGTGCACCGCAACCAGTTCACATTTCTGGCTTGTGTTTACACCAGACAGATAAGACGAGACATGGTGACAGTGCTGAAAGCACCGACAATTAGTGTGTGGTGTAAGCTTCGTGGGCTTGTGCAGCCCAGGTGCTGTGTACCCACCGCTTTCATTGACCTGTCACTAATTGGCAACACCAGAATTTTTAAGATTCAACCCTGACCACCTCTGATCAGACACTTTCAAACCAGATGCCAAAAATCCCTGAATCTGCCAGGGACTATTTAACAGTTGCTGAGCAATGGATTAGAGGGTTGCCTCTTCCCAGTAGGGAGGTACCAGCAGCTGTACCACAGATTTGCAGTCTTCTCAGCAGGGCCAAAGAGCACGGGCTATGCACAGCTACTCTGAAAGGACATCCCTGCCTAAGATGTCCCACTGCCCTTGGACAGGACAGTTTTTAGGGCTGCGGGTTTACCCAGGGGAAGGTTACGCTGTACCTGCTATGTGGATAGAGAGAGAGAGCATCTCCACAGCTGTACCTTCTGCCCAAGGGATGGGTCTTTCACCCATCACCCCTTCTCCTTTCATGGTGTCCTTGGAACTCTCCAGCCTGCAGAGTGATCCCATGGCTGCTAGCACTGGAGTCAGAGCTCTCCAGGGCATGAGTGTGGTTTTCTGACCAGTGTAGTCCCAAAGGGTACAGTGTCAACTTTCAATCCGAAATCATTGCTCCTCCCATGTTCCAGGGTTGTCCTCATCCTCCCAGCCTGGCTTTGTGTTAATTCTGTCCCTCTCTGTTCCCATTTGCTCAGGTGCACGAGGAAGGAGCGGTGTGAGCGCTCCAGCGAACCTCGGAGATTCGCCTCGGAGATGAAGCAGTGCGTCCGGCTTACTGTGCATCCCAACAACATCTCCGTCTCCCAGTACAACGTATTGGTGAGGAACGCTAATCCTTCCCCCCCTTCAGGTTTAATCTGCCCATGTAGTCTGACAGACCCAGGTATGTGCAACCTGGATTCAGCGTGAGTGGGAAGGACTGGCAGCTTGATGCAAGAGGTTCTCCAGAGTCCATTAGTTTCCCCAGCAACTTCCCTGGCACAGAAAAATATTTGCCATGGGAGGACATTTTGACCTTGGTTATCCCCTGTCTAGAAGCACGGAAAGAGGCTTCCCTGTTTATTGTGAGTAGCTGAGGGCAAGTCTGTAGTGACTTTGCTCTGCAAGTGTTGTGTGTACCCAGTGTAGTTGTTTACTTCCCCGGGAGAGAGATTTGTTTATGGCTGAGCATGGACTTTAAGCAAGGGTCATCATCATGGTTAGAAATTCCCTTCTAGAAGAAGGACAAGTGAGGGATACCATGAGTTATTTCAGTAAGCTCCAAGTTCCCATCATCTTGGGTGGAGGCGTTTCTTTCTTAAGCCTTCTAAGAACTCCACCCTCTCCAGCTCCAGCACTAAGTATGCAGAGCAGAGAGGCAGGATGCTACGCAGAGAAATCTAAGGCTGCCGAGCTTCACGCTGTCTCTTGTCACCTTCCTCAGGACAAGGTGTAATCTTTATGGCCTTGAGCTACTCAAGTCAGCAGCCAATGAAACCACACAGTGAATACTGGCAGAGCAGTGGATGAGCCTGACCATTTTCTGGGCTTGAGGCAAGAAATCTCTGTTGAAGATCTAACCAGCTTGTGGCTTCTCTCCTGACTCATGACAGCAGTACCTTATGTAGTGAGATCCCTACACACTCTGAGAAGGAGGCAGAGACCCATTTCATTCAGGCTGCTAAGGCCCTATCTTTTTGCCCATACTAGTTTGGGCTGCAACTAATTTGATAACCCAGACCCCAAAAACTCCATCTCTGGAGAAACTGGTCACTAGCCCCACACCCTGAAAGGTCTAAAGGGAATTGCTCGAAGTGCAGTTGCCAGACATCTTCCAGGTAACAGGTTTTGGAGTGCTAGGGTTTCTTCAGGAATAATGAAATCAAACTTTCAAAGCCTGCATGTCCAATCATTGCTGCTTTGTTTCAGCCTCTTAACTGTGCCATGACTTTACTTTCCTAGGCTTCAAACAAAACTGACCTGAGACATCTTAAGTAAGTTCTTTGTTCTTCTGGGAGTTCAAAGTTTCTTTTTCTTATACTCTCCATAGTTGTTGAATTCTTTCATGTTGGAATAAATCCTGGGGGACTAGCTGGCTCAGGGTAATTTAAAATGATAACAGAATAAAAGACCTTTACCTCTAGGTTACTCCCAGGGCAAGTCAATCCAGAGCTGCTGGGATCAGAAGTTGCCTTCGTCTGACTGTTGCCCAGGAATTTGTGTGAACATTTTGATGGGAGTCTCAGCCCAATCCCAGATAGACTGGTGACCCAGCGCATCCACAGTCACCACAGATAGTCTCTTGGCAAATCAGGAAGGGATCACCAACAAACGAATGGTTGATGGTGTCCTTACTGAGTCTCACCTGGGTTCTAGCAAAGGGTTAATGATACTGAGTTCTTGCCCACAGGGACAGAGAAGGTATCTGTGTGGCTAGCCAATCTTTTAAATTTGGGGCAATAATAGGGACTTGAAAAACTGTGTCTGAGTCTGTTTCAGTCCAGGGCTGCTGCTCTGGAATGTCTGAGAAGAGATACTTGCTGCCAGTTCCAGAGTAAGTGTGTGGGATGTAGGACTTCTTGTCTGTTCGGAGAGTGCGCTGGCCCATGATATTAGTGGCCAAGCACTACTGGTCTATCCATTGGTGTCATCTTCTGCATGGCACACCTTCATTCTGCATCATCCCTGCTCAGAAAGAGATTTGTTAAGCAGAGTAGTTTCCCCTTTTCCATTGCTAGTAGGGTATTAATGTTTAGGGAGAATGGATGTAACCTGAGTGCTAAATCCATCCAAATAACAAAAGCTTTTTCCTACTCCCCATCCAAGACAAAAAAAATCACCTTTCCCATTGCCATTCCCATTGCCTGAAAATGAACATACTCTCACAAAGGCTTTATGTCAGTCAGGGCTAAGGTCTGCGTGCTCAGCCTTTCTCCCTGATGATGCCTAGCGTAAAGGAATAGCTCCAAGCCTTCTCTAAGTGAGGAAAACACAGTGTGTGGGAGCAGTAAGCATTATGTTATGTTATCAGCCTCTCCTGCTTTGTTTCCTGGACTGACCTCCTCTGTTCTTTGTGCTGGTAGAAGCAACGCTTCAGCATGCCTTCGTGTCTCCTTTCAGTGGCTGTCACCTCAGATGGGGCCTCAGCTAGCTCATGGAGGAGGCAAGTGTGGAGAGCATCTGCATTTGTGCCTGTGTCTAATGGTTGACTCTAGTGTTTGGTCACAAAACCACTAAATTTATACTAACTACTAGGTCATCAGCAGATGCTAGAAGTACCCTGGGATGCCTTTCTGTGCTCAGATATGTTCTAGTGGGTTGGACAGGAACCTCAGTGTCGGAGAGACGTGGTGCAGGACCTTAGCTGGTCTGGGAAGTCAGTAGCGAGAGGGTCCCTCTCCAGAGAATGAGCATGGTGGAAACCAGCCATGAGACTCCATTTTTCATGACCATGAGCAATGACATAGCAATGCCAATGGGTGTTGTGAACTCTAAAAACATGGGCAATTCCTCCTTCACAGCTTTTTTTTTATGTATGGAGCCCCAGTATAGCATGTCCCCAGACCCAACTGCTTCTTTGGTGGGATGGGCAGGAGAGGTTTGCTGTGCCTCTAGAGATAGCGGGTTTTTTGTGGTGGACTGAAGGCTGTAACTAGACTCTCCTTACACAGGAACTTGGTGACAGAGCGCTCCCCCATCTGCTGATGCTAGGAGAGCAGGCCGTAGAGAGTTAGACTGGAGCGCTACAGTTTCTCTGTAGTCTGCAGAGTGCCTCTTGTGAGTAGTAGTCACCTTCCTCAGAAACCGCGTGCCTTGGGGCCACCAAAACCCTGGTCTTCACGGCTGGCTCCAAAGACTCCCTACCTAACCTTACACTTGCATGAGAGATAGTGAGCACTCCCTCCCCCACACTGACCCAGCCATCACTGGGATGCAGTGCAGTTGTCCCTGCATAGCCACATACCACTTGTGTCGGCATCAGCATCTCATCCCCTTCCCCCTCCGCACACACATCCCTCTCCTGAATCTCTGCTTTCTGTTGAAGGAGGATGCTCTCTCTAGCAAGAGGCTCTTTGTCCAACCTCTCCAGTGTAATTCTCTCCTGCTGACCTAGCTCTGTTATTTGGCTTAGTATTCTCTCTTTTCTCTTTTTTCTATCTTTTCTTCCCTCCCTCCATCTCTGCTTGCAGCTGGTCTTGGAGACCTATAACGTCCCTGAGCTATCAGCAGGAGTCAATTGCACCTTCGAGGACCTTTCGGAGATGGATGGCTTGGTGGTGGGCAGTCAGATCCAATGCATCTCGCCAGCTGCCAAAGAGGTGCCCCAGATCATCACAGAGAACGGTGGGTATCCCACAGCTCCTCCCTCTACACCACTTCTCCCTCCCTTTCTCACCCCACACCCCTGTGTCTCTCCTTCTGCTGTCTCCCAAAGCAGAGTTTGGCTCACGGGAGCCTGAGGAGAGGGTATGCAAAGCACAGGGAGTAGGTGGGATGCTGTACTGGTGCTTGCTGGTGGAGCTACGCAACAGCACATTGGAGTATGAGTTGTCTGAATGTGTGTGTGTTTGTGTGTGCACACATGTGCAAGCATTGAACTGCAATACCAGTACCTGCATTAAGGTGCTTATGTGTGTGATACTATATGTTTTCAGACTGCCACCGAGTGGCAATTGCATATATCTAGCAAAGACAAGAGGTGGATGTGGGATATTCGTTCACTTTTTGCCCAGGCTAGTGTTATACAACCCAGGGAATGAGGTTATACCTGCTCTCAACACATCCCATACGATGCAGTAGCCAGAAAGTCCTGGAGACCTGAAAGATCCTGTCCGTAATTTCATCCTGCTCCTCCCAGATTTAGATCTGTACACTCCGTTCCTTGTCTCTGTCCCCATCCTTTGCTGCCTTCAGCTGTTCCAGGCCTGCTGCTGGCTCCCTCTCCCAAAGTGGTCCAGCACAGAAAAACACCTTGTCTCCAAGGATGGTCCCCCCACCCACAACTTCCTGCCATTTTTTATTTCCCTTTTCTAACAACTTTTCTAGGTATTTCAAGAGCACCTGAGGCTCTTTGCAGGGACTTACTGCAAAAACCTCGACCCTGTTGATCATCCCAGGAGACGCAGAGAGGATGCTGCCATTTTTGTCCTTGGCTTCTTGTGAAAAATTTACTGCCAAACTTGTCTCTGAGGATCCTCAGGTCACAGAAAATGAAGTGACGCGAACTGTCACCGTCATCTCTACTCTCCCCAAGCTGCACACAGCTGCAGGTGCTCTCTCCACTGTGGTCCCAAAACCAGCCCCCAGAGGGCTGTTACCATTTTCAGGTCCCACTCAGTTATCAGTCATGTTTGCTTACCAAGATAGATGCCAGAAACTATTTCCTTGGTATGGACATCTGTCCCAGGCCAGGCTATAATCAACCAGCAAACAAAAATAGCAGTGGAAGCTGGAGGCAGGACAAGAGAAAGAAATTTATGTGAAGCATGGCTTTCAGAGAAGCTGGGCACCTGCGGCTTGTATCAACTTCAGCAGCTGGTGCTCTGCACCTCTGCAAAGACCAAGTCTTCCATGCATAGTGCCAGAAGCTGGATTTGAGTGAAAGGATGTGTGGCTCTGTAGCACATCTGATCCCTGGGACTATCCAATCCTCGCATCCTGTTTTAAAATATAGGCAAGACGCTGACAAAGTTGTTAAATACGAAGCAGTTAACAGAGCTGTCAAAGCTGGCGGCAACAGATGGGCAGCAGAGTCGAGCACTGGCAGCAAAATGTGTTTGGTGAAGTGTGTGGTCCGTGCGCGTCTCCATGTGTGTGTGCGTGTATGTGCCTGTAGGCGGGTGAGCGTGCACACGGGCACACGCTGCCACGAATTGTCAAGTTTGTTTTGGCCTGATTGATTAATGAATCTTTCAGGTGAGGAGGAAAATAATAGAGGTGAAAAGGCCAACCAGGCTGAAGTCTTGAATTAAACATGGGTCCTTTCCCCGCCAAATTACTGCACCCACTCATTACCCACAGCTGATGGACTCTGAAGAGGGTTTTTGGCATTGTGGGAAGAGGTAACAGTTGACTGCCCAGCATGGGAGCAGTGGAAAAGGGAATGAAGAGATGGTGCGTAGGAGCTGAGGTGCAGGCTTTGCTGCAGATGAGTCTGCTATGGAAATGGCTGGGTCCTTCTGGAAGTGCAATGGCTTGTGGATGTCTCTCACACTGGGATGGGTTCTGTATAGTCAAAGGCTGGGGTGAATGGACCTTGAGGTGAATGGGGTGGATGAACCTGGAGGAACTGTTCACGTGGGAATCTTCCTGTTCATCAGTATTTTCCACACTGCAAATAGGGAGCCCCTACCCTATCCTCACTGTTACGGTGTATATCTTCCTTGCTCATTCCTTCATGCTTCTTCCTCAAGGTATAACCTCTCTTTGGGGGCAGGATCTGGAGATGACCTTTTTCAGGCATGGTTGTCCAGACTATTGGGCCCTATTCAGAGATGTTAAATAGTGAGGGCGAGGAGAAAGTAGATCTTTTTTTATCACCTTAGGAAAGCAGGTACGTTTATCCTTCAGACAGTGTATGCACAGGCCGCCAATGTCTGGGGCCAGCAGTCAAATATTCCACCGGCCTCTTCCTTCTGGTGACATCAAATGAAGCAGCACCAAGGAAGAACTTTAAGGACAGTACTCCATTTTAACAGCCTCCTAATTCCAGACATCTACGTCCATTCTTTGAGCTTAGCTTTCCTACTTGATGACTTCAGTCACCATATTTTTGAAATTCCTGAGGTATAGTCTAGACCTGTTGTCGTCATCCAGCCCAGACTCTGCTCCCAAGTACGATGATTTCCGGTGGTGAAGACATGCTCCATGACCCCAGTACCATAAGGGAGGAGATGTACCTGTTGGAGAACTGGGATTTAAAAGGATTTTATTGCACTTTCTACATCTATTGAGGATAGATTAGCCAAGGTACTGTGGGACAGCTCAGGTTCAGATTGGTGGCATGGCCAACAGGGCTTAACTAGGCTAACAAAACAGTCACACACTGATGTGTCTATTTTTTCCCCAGGAGACCATCACATTGTCCAGCTTCAGCTCAAGTCCAAGGAAACCGGTATGACCTTTGCCAGCACCAGCTTCGTCTTCTACAACTGCAGCGTCCACAACTCGTATGTTCATTTCTTTTGATACCTGCTTTCCATTCCACCCCTGGATCTACCGCAGAACCCACTGCTGACTGAGGCATGTGTCCCTCAGGAAGCTGGTTAGGTGTGGAGGTGACCAGGGGTCGGGACCACTTGTGTAATAGTCGGCATGGTGGGGTCCCTCCTGAGAAGACCAAGAGTAGTATAGTGACCATGTCTTCTGCTGTTGAGCCTCCTTTGCAGGAAGGCATCGTCTTGAAGAGTGGCACATCCTCATGTGTCCCTGAGGCACGGGACCATCACATTAGTGGGAGTTTGCCACAGAATTGAGTCAAAAGTGAGTCATGACCTCAGCAAATGGCCCTCTCATCTTCCTATTAAGCAGTTTTTTGTGGATGGCTGGATCCTACCCATGCATACGCACCTCCAACCTCATCCATGCTGTCAGTCCCACCAGTAGGAGCCAGCCCCAGGTGGTTCACATGGGCTTGGACCCTCAGATCTGGAAAGACAACAGTTTCTGGTTCCTGCATGATGTGAATTGAGCAGGGAACATCCAGCTGATTCCCTCAAGATCATCTTTTCCATCCTTCAACCTCCTTTCCTGCCCTGCACCCCATTCTTCTGGGGTTTAGCTGGCACCCAGGGCTGCTCAGGATCTGCCCCACTGGAGCGAGTCTGCAGCTTTCCTGCAGAAAGATGCTCTTCCAGCAGGTTGATCCACCCCTGAGCAAGGCTGAGCATCTCTGTACCCACCACTGAGCCATCAGAAGTGCCAAAAGCAGATAATTACTGCGGCTCAGCAATTCACAAGGAAAGGCAAATCCTATTTCCATGTTCCTGCTGCTTTGACAAACAGTGTCAGAAAACAAGTGTTGGGGGGGAGAGCAGGAGGGATGGTGGTGTTAAATATTTATGGCATGTTTTGGTTTCTTACTTGACAAACTATAATGCACTATCCATTTTTAATTTGATGTATCAGAGCAAGCACTTGTTACCAATTTGAAGAATAGCTCGCTGTACCAGAGCTGAAAGTGGATTGGAGTTGAGCGAGATTTCAGAGAGACAGGGGAGAGGGTGTGCGTCTGCCTGTTGGGCTCAGCCAAGCTCTACTGGAGGCAATTTTTTCATTCCTGCCCATTAAAAACCCAGTGACACATAAGGGCCAGGAAAATTCCCTTCCCCAGCAAGTCCCCTTCAGGTATTTCAGAGCCTGCAGCTCCATGAAGATCTCCAACAGTGTGAGTGACCAGGAGTCACTACCATCCAGTACTTGTTTCGTGCAGTGAGCTTGTTATGGCTCAGTTTGGTTGCTGGTGAGCAGACATTGTATTGAATTTAATAATAAAAAAATTGTGATGTAGGTATAAGTCAGTGATGTAACACAGCCAGGAGAGGTGTTTGCAGCTCTTACTCTATGGGGTCTATGGGGAATAGGGGAGCAAAACCTTGTAAGATGGAGGGAATGGCTCTTTCTTACATCTTGAATAGGTGACGTCCTAAATATGCCCTCTGCTTCCTGGGCAGCTGCTATAATAGTTTTTCCTTGAGGAAAAGAATACAGTTAATATATTTGCAAGAGCCCCATCACCCTGGGCAGAACTCACACCAATAAGCCTGTGGGACACAGAGGGAGAAAATTCCCTGCTTCATCCTTGGCTTTCTGACTTTGGTGCATCCCAGTTTCTGTCTGGCCTCATGTGTGAGAGCGGCAGAATTAACCAGATGGGACTGCTGGTGCACAGGACCTGCACTCCGTGGGCATCACTCCTCCCACCAGCCTCTCCCTTGGCCACCTTCTCATGATGGGTTTGCAGCTCCCAGGGCACTGGTGCAGTTCGGTGTGGAGGCAGCAAAGCTGTAGCAGTTTCCACCCATTCCGAATCTTGTATTTTTTTGTTACACTCGGGTTTTTGTTATGGGCAAAAAAGGGAATGCCTCTTATGTATGAAGCTGAGAACTTGTTGATAGTCTGATTAAGAGTTGTAACAGGGCAACCAAAATACAACAAATACTTATTATTACTCTAGTTAACAATTATATGAATGCAATCTAAATAATCTAATAGGAGACACTTGTGATCACAGTGACAACCAGCTCAGGCTGCAAGTCCAAGTGCAAGCCCAGCACCATCCTGCGACCTGATGGTGTTAGGTCAGTTCAAAGCCTAGTGATGGCAAAAGCAATGTTTGCCAGGCTATATTTCCCTCTGAGAAACGCTGTATCAGCCTCAAGGCCTGTCCTGTTGGCTGACAGGACACGGCTGGCCAAGTGATGACTCTTTATCTCTGTTTCCAGGTGTCTGTCCTGCGTGGAGAGCCCTTACCGGTGTCACTGGTGCAAGTACCGCCACGTCTGCACTCATGACCCCAGCTCCTGCTCTTTCCAGGAGGGACGAGTCAAGCTGCCCGAGGTAGGCAGGGGCACAGGGCATGTGTCGCATATGTGGGCTGCTCAGGGCTGATGTCACCTTTTGGCTTGGGTCAGACAAACAGTCCAGGAAGCCTTCTCCACCTCCAGTCCCACCCTCACCCTGAAGGAGACCCGCACCTTTCCCTCTGCAGAGAGCTCCTCTCCTCCTGCTGTACCAGACCCCCAGGGAGCTGCCCTCTCCCTCCTATACATTACAGCGAGTGTGTTACCTCGGAAAATCATTGCAAGCTGCCAGCACCAAGGGACTGGGAGGGATGGGAAGCACTAGGCATGCATCTCCTCCAGGAGAGAAGGAGGTTGCCTCTAAGCAGATACCCCAGGCTGCTGAGATCTGGGGAGGATTTAGGGCTATGTCCACAGTGTCAGTGGATTTCAGCTGTGCTCTGAGCATCTCTGTGGTTTCGTGGGTTTGGTGCCTAATGGCCAGTGCATCAAACTGCCTACAGAAGAGGCCAGGGAATGCCTTATTGCCAGTCACTGAGCTGAACTGGACCTTGAGGCTTAATACAGAGCTGGCTACTGCTCTGCAAATGCTGTCTGGCTCATGTTGTAACTAACGAGCACTTGCAGACAAGTGGAGCTCAGGAGAATACAGATAGGAAGCCACTTAATTACTTCCTGGTCAGGAATGGTCTGAAAGCATCCTGGCCTGTCTGGTAAATGAGCCGAGATGGCTCGGTTTTTTCCTGGCCCAGGGGACCAGTACCCATTAAGAGATCTGATATCTGCTGAACAACCGG
>NW_009630431.1:54196-64324 GCF_000690535.1 Cariama cristata
CTGAAGATTCTGGCAACGTGTGTCGCATTCAGAGGATGAAATCCCCACTGCTCCCTGTGCTGCCTGCTGGATCTGGTGTCTCTAACGTGGTCCCCCACTTACCCTCAGCCCATGCCCCAGGCAAACCAGTTTGCTGGAACAAATGACACACGTGTAGTGTCTTCAATCCCTATGGCATCCCCCGTTCCCTCCCACCCCTTCCTTATGTGCCGGTTGAGATGTCACACATGTGCTGGTTGGGGTGTCCTGGAGCAGACATCCTGAACTGCTGTGGCATTGGGACAGGCCATAAATATTAATAGGCAGGAAGGCTGCCAGTTCTTCGTCTACCAGAATTCAGAATTTACTGTAAACCTGCTGGAAAATTTGCTGAGGATCTGGGGGGCTTGACATCCTCTGCTTGGTGGTGAAGTGGTGAGGGAAGGCAGTCAGGGTTCAGCCCTCCTGGTAGGCTATCCATCCCAACCAGACAGACCCGATTCCCTGGCATGGAGCCTTTGCAGGGTTTGTCCAGTCCTGTTGGCTATGGATCTCTGTGCCTTCCACTTCAGCAACTGGAGAGACCTCAACCTCTTGCTCGGGTGGCATTCCCTGGGACACTTTCTTGGCTTCCTGCTGTGCAATACCACCACCACTGATCTCCTCTGGCAGACCCCTCTGGTGTGTCCCATGTACCAAGCACGGGACTCACCTTCCTAGTTCCCACCTCTTCTCTCCTTCAGCCCCCTGCCCAAAGTGAAATGCCTACAAATCTCAGTGCATGTCCTTCTTCCTCAACCCCTCTCATACCTCTGGTATTTCTGACACTTGCTCCCATCAGAAAGGAGATCATGAGAAGCCCTGAGTCATCCCAGTTCCTTAGGAAAGGGACAGCCCCTGATCTTCACTTTATCACCTCCAAGGTCTTGCTCTGCAGAACTGGCAAGGAGACAGCAGGCTCCTTGTCCTCTGCAGATCCACCTATTTTAGCACACCGTTTCCAACGCAGCTTTATCACCTCACACTAGGTGTGTTTCTGAAAGGTATCCTCTTCAGACTAGGAGACAGGTCCAGTCTGGGGGGCTTTGTCTGTCAATAGAGATTGCTCTTTCTCTCTTCTATCCCCTTTAACAGAGGATTTTCTGTTGAGCTTCAAATACTCCCTCTCTGATCTTCCAAATCTGTTCTGTGCGATTTGGATGGCAGCAGGGAGAGTCACAAAACTGACCTTAGAAGACAACTATTGACCTGCAAGGCAATGGTAGCATCATGCGACATATGTATGTTACATTGGTCATTGCTAATGAGGGCTGCAACCCTCTTGGCTTCTGCAGCAAAACCATCTCTGGGCACAAAGCTCTTTCCCATGAGAGACAGCATTTGGCAGTCAGCAGCTCAGCTCGGGAGCTGATTTTGCTGTCTGCTGAGCAGAAGAAACACTTCTCAGCACTGGAATGACTAGACAATATCTGCAAGGACAATGACCTTGCACACCCCAAAATTTTCAGAGATAACTTTCTACCTGGCAATGTAAGAAATGCCCTGTAGCTTCAGGATCCTTCTCATTGCTATATGTGGCCCTCAAGGACACTAGGGCTGGGAAAGGATGGCATCACAAGTACATTTGACAAACACAGATTTACATTCACTCTGTGGCCAGAAAGGTTTTGTCAAATGGCACTTTGAACAAATACATATATCTCCCATGCTTCTCTTGAGAAGCCATCTTCTCACTGGCTCATCTCTCTCACTGAAATTCTCTCACTGTCTGTCTTTTACTTTCACTTTTAATTCTTTCCTTTTCTGTCCTGTACTCACGCCTATTCATTGAGTGAGTTCTTTGAACAATAGAAACCATTTGGTATCTTGAAGCCAAGCCTGGCTCCTCATTGCCCATCCAGACCTCCACCCAGTTCCCAATGACATAATGTGACTCACAAGATTGACAGGATTGATGTCCGTTTCCAGACTTCTGAATGCTATGTTCAGTAGTGCTCAAAATGTACCATCACCTTGAGTGGGCTTATTTTTACTGGTCTTTCATTTCCACCTGCAATGTTCCTTTTGATCCTTTTCTCTACAAGCACTTGGACACCCAGAGGATGAGGAGTAGGAAGCGTTTGCTACCATTCAGGCATAAGTACCTGCTAAATCAGTAAGTCTTGAGGAGGTACTGATGAGAAACTGTACTAACAGCGTGGGATGGTTGGACCATCCCATTTACAGTCCTTCCATGAATCTGCAGAGTAGATTAGCATGGCCAACTTCCAGGATCGTGTGGTCTGATTGCACCAAGAGACTCCTTGCCAAGCAAACAAATATTGGTGTTACTCTGTCATATGGACCAGTGCCAGAAACTCCTTCCCTCTGTAATCATCATTGCTGGCATGCCAAGCCAACTCCTCTCCCCCTCACTATGACCTTCACCTTCTCTTGCTGATACACCCACCTCCAGGTGATTTTTTTTCCCTCTCTTTGCCTGTACAGCGTCTTGCCATCACGTGGGAAGAGACTTCCCACTCTCCAGATGGCCTGGACTGCAAATGTACCAATTGGGCTGATACCCATCACCCCTGGACCAGCCTGGAGCGCTTTGAAGGGAGGTTTGTGCCCTTGTGTACTTGTGACTCCATCATTTCCTTAGCACATCTCACAAGTTCCTGGATTCCCATGGGCTCAGCCTGCCTTTCTTTCAGTTCTTCTTCATGTTCTCTGAGAGGATCCTGGATTTTTTACTTTTATTTTTTCCTTGTAGTATGAGTTACTGATTAATGCAAAGTGCAGGATGAATTTGAGACTGATTCAGTGGGACAGCAGAAAGGCTTTGGCCCTGACCAACGCTGTCCAGAAGGCAAAATATTGTTTCTATCTGTATAGCCTGTGATCTACCATCCAAGGGGGACTTGCATGATGGATAGCTGCGATCAGCCAGCCCCAGGCTGGGACAGGACAGCTGTCCTACCACCGCCTGGCAAAACTAAACCTGAGATGGAGAAAGGAGGGAAAGGCACATCCCTCGCTATCAACAAGGAGCCATGACTTTCTTACCTGTCACTTGTTGAGTGCTTGGTGAATCAGCTCTAGCCATAAGACAGCTGAAACAAGTAGTCTGGAAGCCTTGGGAATGCCATGTTTGGTCCTGGTGAAGAACTCCAGTGGGTTCATAAAGCAAGAGTATTTATGATTATGGCACTAACTCAGTCAAATAGGGTTGACGATGTCTCTGGATGATTTGTGGCAGAAATACTCCACCTTAGCTTATACTTTCCCTTTACAGCAACTTTTCAAAAGCCAAGTCCGCTAGCTTGAAATATGCTAAGTGACTTCTTGCTTTATAAAAGGGAGCTGATATTATTGCTATTGAGGGCAAGAAGCGGAAGAATGAGAAAAAAAAGATCTTTTAATACTGAAGTGGATTGTTATTGTTTTTCCCAAAGAGAACTGGTGGCAAAAGTGGAGAGAATGAGTCTCAAAGCTAGAGAGGAGCAGGCCAAGTTTCTGTTTTTTTCTTGGTCATCCTGTCTCTGCTTTTGGCATTTGCTGCTGACCATAGCTAAAGTCATAACGCAGGCTTAGCATTGCACCACAAACCATTGCGTTGCAGACTAACACACTGTGAAATCAACCCTTACTTGCTTGACTCAATCACCAAGTAAGAGAACTCAGTCATTTTCTTCTGTAAACGGGCAAGGCAGTCAACAAGTAGTGGCAGGAAACTGAGGCACAGAGGAATCAAACAATTGATCTGAGGGTCTTCGGTGCGATAGAAGCTGCAGAAACATCGCCTGTTTCTCCTTATACCTATTACCCAATACACCTGATTGCTTCATCCATCTTGTATCCATACAGACCTGTTCTGATCCAGTGGGGTGATTTTCATGTCAGTGTTTCACAGACATCTGTACAAGGATGGGTAAGCTTGGGTAGCCTACTTGAGTTGGTGGGATAAAGGATTAAGTCTTCTTTTGTTCCTTCTTCTCTAAGATGAACACTATCTTGTTCCAGGCCTTGCAAGGATTTTAGCTTTGCGTGGTGGAAAGAGAGGGGAAAA
This sequence comes from Cariama cristata, assembly GCF_000690535.1. Taxonomy (NCBI): domain Eukaryota; kingdom Metazoa; phylum Chordata; class Aves; order Cariamiformes; family Cariamidae; genus Cariama; species Cariama cristata. The sequence continues at coordinate 58,227 of NW_009630431.1, forward strand.
AAAATGGCAAAAGCCAAAAGCAAGCCTAGATAACAAATCTGTTATCCGCTGGCTTTAAAAGATACATAATCATTTAATTACCTTGAAGGAGGTTTTCATCTCTCCCTGCTCAGCCGATTTGTGTGTGCATGTGTTTTTCTTCCTCCCCCAAACAAGCTTTTTATTAAAAGGATTTTCATCTGCCGCCTAAAAAGAGAACAGAAGAAAAGACCTCGCACCAAAGTGTTTTATGTCGAGTTGTACGTGCTAATGACAGTAAAGCCCACATAAAAGAAACAACTGCTTCAAATATTAATTTGTCAAAAGTGATATAAAACCGTGTGAGCCGCATGCTGGCAAGCAGCTGCCGAGAAGCGGAGCACTGCTTTGCCCAGCATTTACTCGTGCCTCGTGCTGAACGAAGAGCTGTACTGGCAGCCTCTGCAGTGGAGTGCACTGATTTAGCTCTGACCAGCTGCTTGTCCTTCTTGGAGATGGGGTTTTGGGGAAACAGGGGAGAAGGGAGGGGAAAAAAGAAGGCAAAGAGTGATGATGACAGCTCAACTTGAACTGGCAGACATTTAAGAGGCATTTGGACAATGCCCTTAATAATAGACTTGAACATTTGGTCAGCCCTGAAGTGGTCAGGCAACTGGACTAGATGATCATTGTAGGTTGCTTCCAATTGAAAATATTCTATTCTATTCCATTCCATTCTTTTCTTTTCTATTCTATTCTATTCTATTCTATTCTATTCTATTCTATTCTATTCTATTCTATTCTATTCTATATGTGATAATGCCCACTCCACCTCATCATGGATTTTGTCTGTAGCAAACTCAGCAGTGCCCTTCCCTACCCTGCCAGTGCATCTCAGTCTGACTCAGGGAGGGCTTTGCCCCAAGGTCTCAAAAAGCACACAGGTTTTCTGGGTCCCCAAATATCCTGCTTTGTCCTCTTTGCAAGGAGCAGAAGGAAGGCACAGTGCCCACCTCCTCCCAAAGTGCACCCCAGTAGAAATGCCTGGGTGGCTGCACTGGGGAGGAGGTAGAGGACCTGATGGGCCATCATATGAGCATGGTCAACTCCTTGCTCCCTTACATCAACAAACCTTCTGGTGATGCATCTTCAACTGTTGCTGTGGTAACTGCTCCTTTTCACTCCCTCTCCTGTTTCCAGCCTCCCTTAACCCGGCCAGAGAGGCGGCTGCTGGAAGCAGCAGCGCGGGGAGGAGAGAAAACCCATCTCTGTTCAAATTAACATCCCTCTCATTTCTTGGGGACTCTAATGACAGTTGCAGCGAGGCCAATATCAAAGTGCCGAATCTTTCTCCGCTTGTCTATTATCCGCTCACTTATCCTGGCACCTGTCTATCATTAAGGGGAGGGTGTGAGGTGTAGTTTCTATGGCAACTGCAGGCAACCTGCTGCCTTCAAGTGCTGTGAGCAGGCAGGGGGACCGGCAGGAGAGGCGAGGGGATCAGGAGCGGCTCTAGACAGGCAGCTGCTGCGGGCAGCAACAACCACCCCATACAAATGGCGTAGCGATGCATGCATTTCATAGCACCTGTTTTTAAGCAGCATGGGGGTTTGGTGTTTATCACCTATTCAGCTCTTGGAAGTGTTTCCAAGCACATGTGATGGAGTTCGGTCTTGTCAGCATCCTGTCCAGGGGGAGGTAGGGGTAATCTGGGAGGAGGCTGTAGCTGATGATTTGGATCCAGCCATGCCTTGGGGCTCCTGGTGGTTTGACATTTCAGACTGTGGTTTTTCAACCCTCATCCACTGTTACAGCCCTTTCCCAGCCATGGAGATGTATCGTGTAGTGGGTACATCCTCTTCAGAGGAGGTGCTTCAGATAATAATAAGAGGAAATTAAACACAGAAATTGGAGGCCAGGCAGAAAGCTTTCCCCTTGTTCATGGAGACCTGTTAGAGCATGCAAATACTACTCAGAGGCAGTATCAGGTAGTGTACGAGGCCACACGTTTTATTTCAGCAGACGAGAGTTTTATTCCTGGCTCTGCGTTCGCTTGGACACATTCACCTTTCTGTGTCCCTGTTTCTCTCACACCCTTTTCTGATTTGGGTAAGCACTTTCTGTTAATAGATGCTTTTACAGTACTTAGTACCTGGAACTGTGATCTCGCAGTGGGGGCTGTTCGTAAGAAGTCTTTGAGCATGTATAAACAAATTAGATAATTTGCTGTTGTTTGCAAGTCATACTGACTTGCACTGATGTGAAGAAAAAGATGGAAAGCCTCTGTGTGAAGTGTCTTCTTCTGTTATTTTTGGGTACCTTTTGTCATCTCTGAGCCTTTCTGCCCTGCAGTCATCCAGCTGGCAGGGGAAAAGGCTGGTACCTTGTTCAATTTCTGCAGTAACTTTTGGCAGAGTTTCTGATTATCATCATGGTGGATCTCAGGAAATCTGTCCTGGTGCAGGGCAGCTCCATCATATCTCTTCTTGTTGAGACCTCCAACCAAATCACAATGGGAGCTGAGAACAGATGGAAAAAGACCTCCCAGTGAGTGATTCTTCCTACCTTAACACGTATCTTGTTTTCTTAGAGCTTAGCTTCTCCAGGAACCATGTCAGTGACTAATGAAGGACCCGTTAATATAATTTCTAGGAGTAACTCAGGGAGATTACTTCGAATAGGGATGTAAGAAGCATCTGACACCCAATACTGTGTCCCTGCTAAATGTTACTCATAACAGTTGGACTGCTCATCTTTGTAATGCAAGATTATTTATCCCACAGGACAGAGTGATCTCAGAATGCAACAGGGTAATACTCATCTGTCCCTGCCAAGACAGCACCCTTGAAATAACATCAGGAAAAGCTTATGTTGTTTTGATAGCCTAGCTCAGTGCAATACCATTACAATACCTCAAGTAGCTACAGGCTTTTCAGGCTATCTGGACATCTGTTAGGACTGCTAGGATCTGTATGGCATCCTGCAGTTTGAGGGAGGAAAGACAATTTCCCATTCAGACCTAGTCCAGAGTGATGGCCTGGCTCTGAAGCAGGAGGTTTTGCTTTTCACCATTGTAGAATCATCTGCATTCGCTGCTTTGGGACGTGAGCTTTTGGGACCTGGCCAAGGAGAAACATTCTCAGGATGTTGAAGCTGCAGATAAGAGATGAGGTTGGAATATATCCCTAGCCCTACTTGGAGCATCTCCAGCAGGCTGACCCCCAGACTCTCTTGCCCTGCCTTGTCTTTGAGCATGAGTCCATTTGCTTTGGCTTGGACATTATCTCATGCTGTCATGGATCTCAGTGAGTGAGAGGGTGACAAGAGCCATGATATCATTGTCCCAAGCTTCCCACTGTGGAAGCCAAATTATTATGACTCTCTGGGCTTCTGTCCTGGTTTCTGAAGGAAGTGGGTTTGCATCAACATGGCCTGTGTGTGCAACCTCCGGTCCATCTGTCACGCCGTCTCCTCTATTGACTTCTGAACTCGTTGGCCTTTCTTTGCCTAGTGGGGCCAAAGTCTGGAGCTCTCAAAGACACCACGTTCCTACTAACTTTCTAAAAACAGGCACCTTTAGAGGAAAAATAGAGGATGAAAGCACTACAGCTTGGGCTCAACAGTTGTTAGACACCAGAAATCATCATGTGAGAGTGTTGTCATGAAAGTCCCTGTCGCTTCTGAGGGAGCCTTGGTTAGAGAATGTCCCATATGCATGCAAAACCCATTTGTTGGCACAGACGTATAGAAAACTTAGTTTTGTTGAGGAGTGACATGTCAATGTCATTGGTACCTGCACGGATAAGCAGCAAGGGGTTGTTTAGCCTGGAGAAGAGGAGGCTGAGGGGAGACCTGATCGCCCTCTACAACTACCTGAAAGGAGGTTGTAGTGAGGTGGGGATTGGGCTCTTCTCCCCGGTAACTAGCGACAGGACGAGAGGAAATGGTCTCAAGTTGCGTCAGGGGAGGTTCAGGCTGGACATTAGAAAGAACTTCTTCACTGTTAGAGTCGTTAGGCATTGGAACAGGCTCCCCAGGGAGGTGGTGGAGTCATCGTCCCTGGAGACGTTCAAAAAACGTCTAGATGTGGCACTTCAAGACATGGTTTAGTGGACAGGGTGGCATCAGGTGTACGGTTGGACTTGATGATCTTTGAGGTCTCTTCCAACCATAATGATTCTATGATTCTATGATTCTAAGGGGTATTATTGCAATGCTCAAAATTTGCAGCCTCATTGGGCTGCTGGGGTACCATGCATAGATTTACAGTGATTTGATATACATGAAAGGTCTTGTGAACTTCAGGTGGAAGTCCTTACAGAAGGACAGAAGGCTGGCTAGGCAGAAGAATGCATATTTAAGTAGTAACAATTAGAGAAGAAATTCATTACCGCTTTGTAAGCTGCCTGTGCTCTGCCCCGTGCTTTCCATAGCTTTGCACAATCCAGTTTTACCATCTGTGTTATTCTGAAGGGCTGTCTTACTTAGCCAGAGTTTTCCTTTAACAAATGACAGACTTTGTCCAAGTGAATACACAGTTATCTTGTCTCTTGCACATACACCACCTTCCTCAATGCATGCATTCATATTTCTTACTATTTCAAAACCAGGCAGTTACTCAGGAAACATCAGAACTGAGATTGCTTGCATGTCTCCAGTAGACCCTCTCCTTTGAGCAGATGTACCTAATGACACAATCATCTACTATTTTTGTCACTAGTCCACTCCCCTTATCCAGTGACCAGAAGGCTCCTGCTCTCTGCATCATTACTTTTCCTTCAGAGAGTGTGTCAAAGCAGCAAAGAGCTGAAAGAAAGCTAACATCGTGTCTCTTTTTAAAAAGAATAAATGTGGTGCTTGGATAATTATGGCAGCCTGACCTTGATCCTTGTGAAATAATGGACCAGCTGAGAAAGACTCTATTAATAACGAATTAAAGGAGGGTAAAATCATTAATGTTGATCAGCAGAGATGTGTGGACTGACTTCAGAGGCTGACTAGTCCTAGGTTGGGATCAAGCTCTCAACAGACCTGGGTCATTTCCCAGCACTGCCTGCCTGGCCTTGGGGGAGTCACTTTGCTCCTAATCAATGGGATTCGGCAGTGAGACATGTGAGAGGAGGTTAGTAATCTTCATTTATCTTCTGCTTTTCAAGTATCCACTCTCTGGTGATCAGCATCGCTCATCGCTCTCTAGCCTTCACAACACTGAAGCCAGGGACCCAAGAGGCTCTGGTAGCTGAGCTGAAGATCTGCTATTAATCTATTGGTCTCCCTTCCTCCAGCAATGATATCTGTACACTAATCTGTGCAAGCCACCATTGAAATATGTAGCTACGAGAGTGCACAGAACTTAAACAGGGCCAAATCTCTCTGATAGACTGAGCACCAGCCTCAGGCCAACCACCTTTTCCCAGGCACCAGAATCAGTTGCAATATCTGACAAAAGAGAGTTGGTATTTATTCCTGAGTGCATGGAAGACTCTTAACTAGAAAGGGCCCAGCAGAAGTGACAGCGATGCAAGGACTCCATTATTCCTTTGTTGTCTCTGCAGATGTTTACACTTCCTATAAATCCTGTTACTTTCTCCTCATCAGCTGCCTTTAAAGTTCTGAGCATTTTCTTCCTGTATTATTACTTTTGCTGTGCCAACAAATAAGCACACCATCAATCAAACTAACAACATTGTAAACTTAGGAAGTGCAGATAAAATATATGGTGCATTAAAAAATTCTTTGACCGGGTGAGCTTTTTTGTAGCTGGTTTGATTGCCGCTGGTGCCGATGTAAATTTGGGGGAAGTATATCCAGGAATTTACAGAGCTTGGAATCTTGCCTACAAAGCATTGACCTGATTCCACTTTATAACCTAATAATGTTCCCCAGCACTGTTCATGTAAATTTTAAATATAATTTTTATGATGCTAAGAATTAGTGGTGTAATAATGTAAACACAAAATGGAATGTAACTCACCCCTTCTCCACCTGCACTGGGAATGTCGAGCTTCTTGCTGCTTCATTCTCCAGATAATCCTGGGGCTGGGAAGTTGTGCAAGAGTTTAAAAGTGATTCATCAAAGGAACCAGCTTGTCAGCCCTGGAGCCTGAAGCCCTCTGCAGCAGTACAGGGTAGCTGCTGAA